>NC_072731.1:67492279-67626260 GCF_026930045.1 Uloborus diversus | reverse complement strand
TGGTCCTTTGGTTACTTCAATGGAATAAAATTTATGACCTCAGCTCCTGCGAAAACCGAATCCTGCATTCGCCACTGCTAAGGTGAAAAGAATTTTGATTATTTAATAACGCTCCATTCTGACAAGATTTCACCGATCGCTGCGTTGTCGTTGCAACGTGGTTATAAGAGCTGGCGGGAGGCGGGAAGCACATTTTAGCAACTGCTTTAAGCTTTCCTTAAAAACTAAAATGTTGTGTAAAACCGTCTTTGGGTAATAGATATGCGACACGTTGTGCATCCGTTAGTGTCTGACTTCGTGTGCATGTAGTGCGCGAACATTGCGTTTTGCGAACACATGTTCCTATGTAAATCTTGTTCATTATGATATGACAGACTAGCATGTTCAGTTTGTAAACGACCTTTTGGGACACCCTGTACATTTTCCTTAACTTAGTGCTCAACGTCAATTTCCTTTTCTGTCGTGGTAGAAATCTAGCGGAATCAGAGTCGGACTATTTTTGGGGTAATGGAGTTGGAGTCGATCAATTTTCCTAATACTCCGCAACCCCGGTTATTACTCACGACAAAACGAGTCAACCAACCCAAAATTTGAAAATTCGATATACATTCAATAGCTTTTAGTATCACATACATTTGCATTTAAGTTCAGCTTGTTTTCACCAAAAGTTTACATTTTTTAACTTTCGTGTGGTATCTCTTTTACATATGATATCGAATTTTATGTTGTTATCTTTTGTATTTATTTTTCTTTGACGATATACTTTCCTTAAATTTTGCGAAAAACGTTTGTAACATTTTCTAAAATGGCTCAAGAGCTTGTGATAAAAAGTGGTGAAGTCCTCGAACACGATTATAAAATGAACCTTTTTCTGAAACTGACGAGAAGAACCTGCCAAAAATTCGAG
This sequence comes from Uloborus diversus, assembly GCF_026930045.1. Classification (NCBI taxonomy): domain Eukaryota; kingdom Metazoa; phylum Arthropoda; class Arachnida; order Araneae; family Uloboridae; genus Uloborus; species Uloborus diversus. The sequence goes on along the minus strand of NC_072731.1, from coordinate 67,625,353 downwards.
TTTACTGATTTAAAAGTGCATGGTTCAATTACTGGCGACGAAAACTGTAATTTCCTTTAGTATATTGTTTCCCATTAGCTTAGATCCTTTTTTATTGGGCGATTTCTAACGCAATTTAGCTCAGCAATTTTGGACTTTTTTCCCCATCGTAAGTTATCGTAAAGTACGTGTAAATTGTCTTCTTCTCCTAATTCCTTACCGAATTTCTCCGAATTTCTTTTTTTTTTTCTATTGGATTGCAGTTTGATGATTAAAATCAATGGCTTTAGCCATAAAATAGAGAGAAGTTTTCGGTCACATATGTCAACTTACACGGTTTCTATTTAAAAAAGAAGTATATCTTCCTGTAATATTTATTTATTTATTTATTAATAATGCATTTTTAATTGCAAAGAATGATTTTAAAAATAGTTGACATTTTTAAACAATGGTATGTATAAAAATGCCACCTATTTTTTAATTCTGTTGTTTCCGAAATTTTAAACATATTTTTTTCTGAAAGAGCATGCTTAGAAACATAGGTTTTAACTATTTTTGAAATAATTTGGCAAAGTTGAATATTAAAAAAAAAAGTATTTTAATCGGTGCGCAAATTCGATTTCATTTTGTACGCTTCTGCTCATAACATCACAAGGGACGAAATGCCATTCACTGATGGTACTACAGCAGAGCACAATGTTTTGGAATTAAATAAAGACGAAAATATTATAGCGCTAATTGTAGTTCAGTAATGAATTTCATGTTTTCTTCAGTTTGCTTTTAACAGTAGCCCACGAAGAAAAAATATGCATAAGAGATGTCCACAACGGAACCACTTGGCATTAGTTTAATTACCAATTATATATATATATATATATATATATATATATATATATATATATATATATATATATATATATATATATATATATAATCATGCCTTTTATAGTTGGGGCAAATCTAACTTGGCAGCGTTGTAATGCAATGATTAGAATATGCGTAATAGCTCTCACAATGCTGGCAGGCAGGGTCATGCTGGGGAATGACCCTACCCCTATCTACCTCACAAACGAATCCACGATTTTGGGTGTGAAAAATTTCTGAAACTGCTTGGATATCAATAAAAAGCTTCATATCAGCCAGGAATAATGCACCTAACAGGGCGAAAACGAAACAAGTTAATTTCATAGGCACTTAAAAGAAGTATTATTTCAAATGTTTATTTAAAAAAAATAATAATGAATTAAAAATTGCTGTAGTCGTATAAATTTTTATTCATAAATTGTTTGAACAAAAAATGACTGTCATAATGTCTATGGTTTGGGGTGGGGGGAGTCACGACCCCCATAACACTCTCCCAGTATCCGCCCCTGCTGCCAGGTTAAGTTTGCCCCACGTATAGGTACTCTGGTTCTTAATTAAGAATGTAACAAGTAGTCTTCATCGCTCCAAATAGCAGGACGTTCATATCCCTCATATCCTTATCGAGTGAACTTCCTTCATTGATCTCACTTTGTAACACTCATTTCCGTTTTTTCGGGTGGCAAAAATGATTACTCATATCAGCAGAATATTCTTTCTCTATTACAGAAGTTCTGTCCGCGTTTGTACCTTCCATGCTTGATATTGCCTTAGGTGGCCAAATTAATCGAGTCGACACTTTTGTTTTTGTGTTTCAAAGTACATTGCGACCAATTTGTTTGCTTAAGGATCATGTTTTTTTTTTTTTTTTTTTTTTTTGTCCACGTTTGTTTTTAATAGGGCTTCAAATTGGTTCCTTACTACTTGCAAACACTTTTGCAACTAGTGCCCCTGAGACTGCTTTCATGAGTCACTACTATCGGCGGATGCCATTTACTGCAAGAAAACTTCTCATCTGGTATTATCCTCACCAGATGAAAAACCTAAGCTCTTACGATGCAAAATGCATTTGAAGTGTAATTTGACCGATAGTATCTAAGACATAAGATACTCAAGAGATTTTTAATCTGCCAAACAATCATGCGACACTATCTTCCACTTCTTGAAAATTCACGGTTTTCAACTGGCCTTAAATCTGGGAACTTGGGCATAGGAAGCCAACTTGCCAACTCCTTACCACTGCACTACCTACCGCTATTTATTTTTCAGTCAATTAGTTGTCACAATTAGGATTGCATTGCAGCAGCTAACTTTTCCCTACATAAAAAAAGAACGTGTTCTGAGGTAATCTGGTATTTTTTAAAACTAAATCGCACAATTTACTCGACAACCTAAAATGATATTAAAACCTCACGTATATTTAAAAAAAAAAATCCTCTAATCACCGTCTTTGTTCGCCGGCAGATGTGAAATCGCATTTTCAATACGTGTGAAAGAAATTTTTTGATTCGAACATTGCCAACTCGAAGACTAGCTGAATTCTTTAGATAGCCAACGAACTATTATCCCGACAACAGAACCACTCCTTATTTCTCATCATTTTCGAAATGAGTTTGCTTACTTCATCTTTATTCGTGTGTTTTGTTTCCCATATTTATGTTGTTATTCATAAACTCAAAACACATCTTAGTAAAAATTATTCCCGTGGCCACAAATCTTTCGTCTCTGACAATGCAAACTTTAAAAATTTCTATTGTTGTGTTCCGATATGACTTCGAAATGTGGGTCGACAATTACCCGACGACACGTGTGGTTTGTCCTTGTGGAGATTGTTGTCCCTAAAGGTCAGGCTAGTAGGTCAGTGGATTTTTTAGATTGAATACTTATCCGTTTACATTTGTCTTGTGTGAGCTTAATATAGATCGTTTTTCTCCACAATTACTGCAGAAATGATCATTGTGCTTTATATCGAAAAATATGAGTCATGTTTTGCTATTCTTTATGTTTTTCCTTCAATTGCATTTTACTATTTTATCTTCAGATCCAGTTCTCTTTATGTGTGCTCAATTTCTTTTAACTGTCCCACCTTTAGTTGCTAGAGCGCCGGTTTTTGACGTCGATTTACCGGATGTTTGATTAACCGGATGAAGCAAGAACGATACGATCTTTATTCTTTCATTTCTGAAATTCTTTTTTAATTATAAAAAGAAAAAACTTCTCTCACCGAACGCGCCATTTGTGATGTGCACACTAAAACTGCCCGACCTAAACCCGGAAACAGTGTGTAGTGAAGTAACTAATAAGAAATATTGCCATAAACCAGTGGTTCCTAAATAGTAGTCCAGGGGTAAGTCCGGTGACTACTTATCAAAGATGTCATATTTTCCCCCGTGATTTAACCGCACTAACTGCTGTTGAACAAGATTAAGTAAATACATTCATCCTAAATGTCAGATATGTATTGAATTATCTGAAACATAATAATTATTAGAACATACCGTAACACAATCTTTGGTATCATGTTAAAAATGAGCTTTCGCGAATGTTATGAGAGAGGAACAATACTTCATGGCTACAGTTGGGGCAAACTTAACCTGGCAGCCAGGGGCGGCAAATAGGGGGAGCGAGAGGGGGCGGTTGCACCCCCAAATGTTTTACGCAGAATGATAAGAAATGGGCAAATTTAATTTATGTAAATAGCAAATGAGAATTACAACCAAAAATAACAATAATAAATAAATAAACGCCAGCTGTGGATTCTCCATAACAGATGATGAAACTTGAAACATTTCCAGACACAAACAAGTATTATTCTCTATTTGAATGATAACTTAGAAAATCGTGAATCATTTGCAGCAATAACAAAAAAAAAAAAAAAAAAAGTGATGGAGGATCTAAGTTTGTTTAAATTAAAGAGATAATCTCTTCATGTAGGCTAAATATTTCATACTTGTGTGCTCAGTGCTATGATAATGCATCCAATGTGAGTGGGCTGCACGATTTTACAAGAAATTCTTTGGTATTTTGTATTCGTTGTTACGCTCATATTTCAAATGTATGTCTAGTTAGTGAGTGAACACCAATTCCTCCAATTAGAAATACATTTCAGCAACTCAATACAATGCTTACTTTCATAGACAAAAGAGACGCTTTTTTTGAAAAAAGTCGCACATCAACAAATGCATTTTCTGGGTGCTCTTTAACCTCGTCACCTGTAAGTGACACAAGATGGTCTTCAAGAGTTAAAGCTGAAAAAGCTCTCCTTGTTAATTTTGAACAGTTGAAAGCGACTCTTTCAGTGGTAGTAAAGTTGATGCCCTATTGCATGCATGACTTTGTTTGAATTTTTATTCGCTTTGTTTGTACTGTGAAAAATTTTTGATAATGCTTTACTCTATCAAAGCATCTTCGATCCGCTAACCTGAATTTTCGGACTGTCCAAGCTTCAGCTAAATGTAACATTAAAACAATTCATGGTTTTTGCGCTGATGTATATTTTAACCAGGAGTGAAACTTAACCAGGAGTGAAAAAAAAAAAATCTTACTGCGGAACACTTTTAAAAAGGTACAAAAAAAAAAAAAAAAAAAAAAAAAATCCAAAGGAATTTAGAACAAGTAGCAAAAATCTACATGATGATATAATGTCATAAAGTTGAATTAAAATTTTGTATAAGATAATAGATTCAGTTTTTAGCAAAATTAAAACACGATCTTATGATAAATTTTTAGTGATAGGTTACTGAAAAAGAGAAATCAAATATTTCAATTATAAGTAGAATTCATAGTACGAAGCAGGAAAAGTCGTTTTGCGAATAGAAACTATACTATTCAATGCTTAAAAACGAAGACTAGAACAATTTTCAAAGTTGCCTGGGTTATTTTAAGAAGAAAAATCTAGGCGATGTGTTTTCTATCATAACTTTGTTGCTTCAACTGTTTTTCAGCTATTCGAATTAGCTCAGCTAGTTGTTAAGGATTTGTGTGTATTAGGAGGTTATAAAAATTATCTTCGGAGCATAATGGGACAAAAAAAGATCTTCACCTCCAATTGAACTGGCAAAAACGTACGACACTGCATATTAATGGAATAAAGTAACAGTATTGCCAGATTCTAAAAATCGTACATTAAAACTTCTTAAAGGTAAAAACTGTATATTATCCAAATATTTTGTGATATAATTTATTAAAAAAATAAGTTAAAACTGTAGTAATTAAGATTTGAATTCTCTTAATAACATTATATTTTATAAATATCAAATCAATTTTATTAATTCCATCCTGTTTTCCAAAATTTATTTTATCCCATACTGAGGTAACTCAGAATTAAAGAACTCGACCCCCCAAATGAAATGGTGAAATGCCGCCCCTGCTGGCAGCAGTAGCCCCACTCACATTCAGCTTTTCTACTCCAGAAAAAAAAAAAAACTTTGCTTTAAACAGCATTCTGGTTATTTCGGGGATAAAAGTAGATTTCTTTTTTCTTCTGCTTGCTTCTGGAGTAAATACTGGGTTTTCACCCAGAATGCACTACGCGAAATGAGTCTGTTTACTTGCCGGTTTCTATCTTGGTGCATGGCCCCACTAAATGGCGCTGACGCTTAACGGGCCTTGACAGTTGGACTTTTCTGTGTTAAACCGGTGCAGCTGATGCATCCACCAATCAATGTCAACGTTTTCCGTAAACCAGCCAGTTTTGTAGATGCGAGTTTGCAGACTTTTTGTTTGCAGACCAGCAGCTTGTACGAACAAGTTATCAACACATGTATCGCTAACTTGCTAGTTTTTTTTATCGGGGAACAGCCACTTCTTTTGTGACTTTCCACTGTAGCACACTTGCCTGTCCTGTTATTGTGGACCAAACTATTGCCGTTGAAAGATGACAGACCATACGTTGAGCATCTTTTCTGCCTAATACACAGCCGGATTGATCAAGAACTTTCGCTTCAATGAGCCCACATTCAGGGCCGAGCCGTCCCTATGTGCTAAGTCGTGCGACAACGCCAGAGCCAAAAAAGGCGTCGAGTTCTATCGATTAAAAATGCTCCAAATAAAGGGGAAAAAAACTCAAACCAAAAGAGTAACATGGAATTCTTCATTATATCTAATGGCGGCGGTGAAATTATACTGCTTATGGAAACAATTAATCCGTCTCGCTGAGAATCTAAAAGGAAAAATTATTGACTTGTTGTGTCTAAACATGCTATTCAAAAGCGCAATCTTTTACACTGAAAGCAAGGAGCTTTAATTGATGCATGCATTTACACAAGCTTGAGCATAGAAGGTGGAACAAGAAATTTGCTATTTGCCAATTTAGTTCTTGTGGTGACTAAAGTCACCAGTATGCATTAGATTTTCCTTCTTAATGTGGAGCCGTGAATGCTATTTCGGTATGTCTATAGTGCGCATTAGCATTTTCCTTCTTAATGTGGAGCCGTGAATGCTATTTCGGTATGTCTATAGTGCGCAAGGTTGAGCGTACGAGGCTTGAGAAATTTGCTATTCCCCAATTTATTTCTTCGGTGAATATCTTGTAATAGAATTTGTGCAGTTATAATCCTTTTGTGAGTTTTAATTTGTATAAATTCGATTGCCTCGTGTTATCATACATAAAAAATTCATTTGCATATTATTTAGATGTGCGTAATATTTAGAAATTGTCGACAATAATTTAGGTTAATTTTTTAGTTTGGAAACGTAACGACTTGATAATGATTACTCGATTCTCCTCCCAACCCCCTTTATTTCTTTAACTATTTGTGTATTATATTAAAAAAAAAAAAGTTTTGGAGAAACTATGCATTTGTTTTAGATATTAAATTCTATGTCTTTTGTAACGGCTTCGTATTTTAGAATTTTTGATTATTCTGGAAATGTGTGTGTGATTTCAGTTTCAGATTTTAAGTGAGAATATCCTACAACTGTCATGTTTTGACTGACATAAAACTTTGAATAAAGCCTTCAATTCAGAAATTGAAGTTGTTGCTTGCCGCGAGAACTACGAAATTTTAGTTTAATAATGTTAGTTAAAAGCGATTAAATTCAATTACAATCGCCGAAAATAATTTTTAAAAAAATGCTCCAAGTGGAGTACATTTAACGGAAAAGCACCGATAATTTGAGCAACCTGTAAATCCGAACCACCCCCATACTCAACGAGTTCGGATGAATGAACTCCCATCAGAACATGAAGCAAATATTATTTTCACAATCATTCACATTTAAAATAAGTCGATTGTTTCGACGACAAACGATACAGCCATATCGTCAGCATCCTCGAGCAGGAAACGTTTTTCAAATTATTGCCTAGGTGTTAACTTCCCGTTATTGATTCAGCTGTCCAAACTTTCAAAGTATAAAATAAATCTCATACGTTGACAAATATTCTTTCTTTTTTCTGACGCGTGGAGTAGAAGATAAAAATGTGCTTGTCATAAGTTTTCTAGGAAGGATTTTTAGGAAGATTAACTTATTGTTTTCTTTGGATTAAACGTGAGCATTTCGATTTCTAGAAATAGCCGCAGTTTAATAATGAGTGTCTAAAAAAAAGGGGGGGGGGAGTAAGTGTGTTTTTTTTTCTGCTTCCATCACCACCATCTATTTCGCGGGAAGTGAGTTTTGTTACGAATGCTTCACAAGTACCGCAAGTACCAAAAACAATCAATATAAGATTTTTTAAAGGTACGAACTCGTCTCTTAGGCATAAAAGTAATTATAGAACATTTGTTCCGAAATTTAAATCGCCACATCTTCTGGGGGTGCTGGAACAAGAGTTGCTCGGGGTCCTGGTCTGGATTAAGATGACTGAGCTGCAAAGGCCGAGTTCCAAACTGAGGCAACGCCCAGTGATGTACTTTCTCCGGCGTTTCACTTCAACAATCAATCCCGCCCCCCTCATACGGCAGACGCCGTATGGCAATCCCAAGGCGTCATGCTAAGAGGTAGGGTGTGATTTGGAGAAAAGAAAAGGAGTTTTTAAATATTTTAAAATTTGTTTGATGTGTGCGAATACATTTCTTCGGAATTAGCCTTCCGGAAGGCTTTAGAAACGTCTTCGTTATTTCTGAAGCGGATGGGGAGGGGGGGGGGGGAGAGTTGAGCAACATTGACAATAATAGGTCGGAAGCGTAAAATGAGCATGAGTAGCTACGAAATCAAATATTTAAGCGATTGATTAGAGATGATTCGACTTAAAATCTCTCGGGCTTTTACTTTTCATCACATCTCATATGACTGATTTGAGATAGTCTCCCAAACTGCTGTTCTGAAAAACAGCTGAAATGAAATGATAGTTACACAAGGGTTGAATATTGTTTATTGCTTCTTAGTTTTCCTGGTTTCTGCAACTCAACAGTCAAAGTGGCGTTGTCACATAAATCTTTCAGGGAAGCTGTTTCCATACAAAATACTTTCCATACGAGATCCCCTCGCATCCCTCCCCCCATCCCCCCAACTAAGGCACATTAGCGCTGAACTGTGTCTACACTTATAGCGCACATTAGCGCTAAGTGCCTTATTTTTAAATGGGTAATTTTGAAAGTGCCTGGATTTTTGCAATAAAAAATATTTCAGAAGACGGCGTTCCCTCGCATGCCCTCTCCCCCAACTAAGGCACTTCGTAACACACATCAGCATACAAGAAAAGATTTTAAAACAAAGATAGGAAAATCTAACATAGTAAACAAAGAATTAAAATAGCTGTAAATTTTCAGTCGTTGTGAGACCTTGTAGAATGCACTTATCCTACTTCAGTAGCCAGTGCAAGAGCGGATCCAGCACCTGGCTTTGGAAGAGGTCATTATCGAAAAGTGAGGTCTGAGAACTATACTCGAGCGCAAATAGGGGGTGTGGGGCGAATTTTTCGAAATTTAAGTATCTGGTATACAGTTTTTGACTGCATTCTTGCGCTTTAGTTTGTGGGGAGGGGGCGGATCAGCGCCTGATCCGGTGTGCAAATTTATTTGAAACAACCAACTAGTAATATCACTCATTTAGGATTGCCGCACGATTATCAAATTATTTCCTTCTATAAAATACTTCTCGCGCATCACAAAGAGCTTTTTGAGCGATATTCAATCTGATCTTTCAAAAGAAATATCTTTATTAAATCTTAGATACGAAGCTCATTTTACAACTTCCTTTCCTTTGTTATTAAGTTATGTCCTATTCGTCTAAATGTGGCAACGAACGAGAAAGGATGTGCACCTCGCCTGCAACATGCGAGTCTTGTATGTGCCTCCTGTTCCTTCTCTTCAAAATTGGATGTGTAATAAATACAGAAAACGAGAATGTTTCTTCCTTTTCTTTCATTGTTTGCTCCTGCTGCCATATAAATCAAGAAGGATATAATAAACTCGGGCGATGAAATAGGTAGAACGTCTTTGAGAATCTAGAGCGAATAGATTGAAAATAGTTATGTTTTTCCCGTTATTTTTGAATGTTCAAAGAAATTACACCTTTTTTTTTTTCTTTTCTATCTTGTTATTTTTTCAAGCTAAAGCGTTCTCGGGTGATTTTTTTATTTCTGCTTTAGATATTTATTTTTGTCTATTTGTGTTGCGAATTTGAGAAATTTATTTCGTATTAGAGTGATTTTAGATTAAAAACTGGAGCCCGAAAGAGTGCTTTCTTCTTATCGTTTCATGGACATGGCCAGATTACTGAAGACACAGGAAGCTTGATATTACCCTCGGAATTTTCAGGGGGGCGGGGTCTCTGTGATCTTTGTCCAAAGTTATTACAGAGATTTTACCCCCTCCCCCCTTGACAAAGACTGTCAGAACAAGAAAGAATTGCTTTAGGAACTTAGTTATTAAAGCTGGAAAATCTTAACGATTTGTCGCCAGTCCATTCATATGATTCCAAAACTAATTGTAGAATTTCGATATAACCAGGGGCGGATACAGACAAATGTTTTAAGGGGGGGGGGTCTTGCTAAAAAATATGGGGTTTTGGGTGCGAAATTTTTTTTAACACTGTTAGGTTTCGATATAACGTACAAAATCGACGAGGATTAAGGCGCCTAATACGACAAACTTTTTAACTAATTGCAGAATCATTATTTGAAATATTTTTACTAATGAATAATTAACAAATCAAAAAGATTACGGAAAACACTTGCAATTTATTCATAAGTATTTGAATAGAACGTGTAATAATATATTAGAATGATATTGTACATCCATCCATCTTGCATGCAAGTATATAATATTGTCGAAGGTTTGGGGGGGGGGGGTGTCATGACCCCCATGTCTCTCCCTATGTATCTATCCCTGGATACAACGATATTTGTACTGTGTACAAAACATCTATGCCAGTGGGGAAAAGGAAGAGGATTAACATGAATCTGATCTGACATCTGCTAAGGCCATTTTTGGAAATAAAATTCCTAGCATCAGTGAGTTTAGTTTCAATATGTGTTGACTTTAGAAAAAAAAATATCCCCGAACAAAAAGTGTAGGGGGCTTTGAAATCAAATTTGAGTTTTGCTGTGACCAATAGCAAATTTCCTACAAAACAGCTTTTGCAATAAATGAAATGCATAATGGTACATTAAAGTCACTTTTTTTTCGATATTCGATTGTCATTTGTGGCTTCCGGTTCAGTGCATTTTCAATTGCGTTGAAAATTCAAACACTATTCATTAAATTAATCACGTTAGATTCGCAGAGAGTGCGCTATGGATTTGATAGGCCCATTAAAATTCGGACCTGAATTTCGGAATTTCCCATTCCTGATAATTCCTTTTCGTAATGCAAATTGATTCGATGGAACCGAGATTTCACTGATATTAATTTGAAGGCTTTGTACTGTGTAATGCGTATTAGAGCCCTATCTGTGTTAGAGACACATTGTCAGTTCTGTAGGAATTAATTGCTGTAGCTAATTTTACTTATTCTCAGATGCAGAGTGACCGAAGATTTATATTTCGCACTTTCAGCGATCACCATTGAGGTTGGGCGAAATGGGGGACTTTAAGAAAGAATAATTTTCTAAAATACTAATCACTCGTAGTTATAATAATATTCTACAGGGTGGTTTTTATTAAAGTTACCCTATTCAGACCCCTCTTAGCGACCGTTCTACGCATCGGATTTCGATGAAACTAGAAATATAGATAATATAGGCCATGGGGAGCAGAATTATGCAATAAAAGAGAAAGCTCAAAAATCTACCATCAGGTTAGAAAAGGGCGCATGAATCAAATAAGACAGAGACTGCGTCACAAAATCGATTTTATTTACAGAATTTGTTCGATGGGCATTCCATCTGCATCAATCACGTGTTATAGCGTTAGCCACAGTCGCACGAGGGGTTTCTCTGTCAATAGCATGAACATGACACCTTATGCTGTCCTTTATTTCAAGCACCATCAGTATGCCTCCACCATAGACATTATTATGGTGTGAACTTAGTTTTAAAAACGTAAGAAATCCGGAACACAAATCACCCCTGATAATGTCCTTATCGGTGTGTAGAGCACCCACTGTCTCCCAGAGCTGATTTGTTCATTTCGCATGGAATGACCCTAGCAATATCACATTTTCAAGTATTCTGCCGTAAGCAGGTAAATGGCAGTAATTGCAAATTTTTCATTTTTGTCATCTATTGTACGTTAGCTTTATTGTACACAAGCTTGCTTATTTGGTCTCCGCTGAAAAAAGAAAAAAATAATAATAATAAAGACGTGTGACCCACTTCCCCCAATCAACTCTAATTTGAATTCTGAAACTTTGAATTCAAAGTTATGTTTTTCGCAATCACGAGTTGGGACAAGACCCTACTCATTGGAGATTTTGTTTCTAGAAACGGCTCCTCCCCCCCTTCCCAAGCATATTCCTCCTCCTGGGTGGTTACGCGTGTATAGTTGAGTGTGTGTGTAGGCTTACGTGTGTGCACTTAGACGTGTGTATGTGTGTAAAGGCGCGCGCGCGTGTGTGTATGTGTATGAGCATGCGTGTGTAGGACATGGACGCCACTGCCCAGCAGAAGTGAATTCCGGAGGATAGTGCTCAGGACCAGGGGAGCCGCGCCGGTGGGCGGTGGTGCTGCAGAGGTCCCTGGTCCAAGCTGAAAAACGAACCACAACATCAAGGACGGTCAAGTGAGAACAATAAGCAATCGTGATTGCTCAAAAAAGCGCGACAAAAACAATTCCAACGTTGCCCTATTGTCAGTATTAAATCCAGAACGTGTTTCTTCAAATGTCTCGAAAACTCATTTCTGCAGATAATGCCGTTTACCTGCCCACGCGCAGTATAACGCTGTCTTAGAACCAAAGTACCATATTGTTATTTCTTTTGAACTGATTATAATGCACGATACAGTGTAATAAAATGTTGCAAACTGAGATATTTCGAATAAAATTTTAAACCATTAGGAAGATTTCAATTTGTTGAAGTGTTTTTTTTTCTTTGTCCATAATTTCAAAAGAGTTGAACACGATTTGATCGACCAAAAAAGATAAGTTTTTGTGTTAAGAAAAGCTCAAGTGTTAAAGTGATTTTATCAGTTTTTCACTTAAGAAAAGTAGCCTTAGCTTTCTGATTTTTTTTCTCCCTAGTTTCAAGATTGTTGAGATATTTTTTTAAGGAAAAAAAAGAGAAAAAAAATATATATATATATACTTCCAAACTCTTAACGGCCCTTCTCTTCCCAGTTCAGAAACTTGGAGTGCTTTCCTTTTATTGAAAAGTAGTGTTGTTGCTTCAAACGTGTCGAATTTTTCATCTCGTCTTATGAAGAGCATGCTAGTTTCGTTCACTGCACTGTGCTTTTGTTTTATTCCATGTGTCTACCAGTGATTCCTAAAATTGTTTTTGTCAAGACACCTTTTTGAAACAACTATTTTCCCACGTCGCCCTTTTTTGATTAAAAGCAGGGGTGCCCCCCCCCCCAAGCTCAATAACGCAAATTCCCCCCCCCCCCCGCCCCCCCCCCCAAAAATTTTTTTTCTCGATTTTAAATAAGGTTAAAGATAACACTTTTTGGAGTTTCTAATTCCCAGGCAAATTAACAGGGGGAGGGAGGGGGGGGGGGGGGGGTAACGCTAACTACTGCCTTCTGAACCGAAATATTGTTGGATTGTTGACACGTCTCACCTCCCAAAACTTACATAATGGCTCTTGAGTAAAAAAGTTTAGATTTTTTTTTTCAAACGTATGAAAAAATAGAGAAAAAGTGGATTCATCTTTGTTGTTTGGGATGGAGTCATTCCTGGATGTAACCAAGTTGAACCTTGTCGGAAGTATAATATTCAGTCAGGTAGAGGGGTCCGGCGGTTTCTCTCCCGGAAAATTTTTGAAATTGTAGTTATAAAAAGTTTTAGACATTAATTGGGAAGGTTCGGTGGCTTCGATGGGAACGATTCGGTGGTCCCTCCCCGGTATTTTTTTCGAAATGTAAAAAAGCAACTAGGTACTCTTCTGTTATGTAAGGGAGAGTGGACGGGTTCGGGGACTGTCTCACGAAACGTTTTTAAAATAATAGGGAGAAAAATTCCCCATCGCAAATTTTGATGGCGCAACTTGCGCCATAATCCCCCCCCCCTGTGGGCACCCCTGATTAAAAGTATGGCTAATCATAACTAACATGTAAAAATAAATAAAATTCGTGTGCATCCATTTTGTGACCTTTATACTGCCGGAGCGCAGAAATCGTATCTGCTCTTTTTACCAAAATTGAGTTATTTTCACCAGGTAGTTCTTTTACATAATTTACCGAAATGCAATGTTTTATGATCATTTGAATGGGAAATATTCTTATAAAAGGGCATCTGATTCAAGTACATGTATGGAGGCGTAAAATTTAGCAATATCTCATTTCGAGCTCAACTACAGGATGCGATTTTTGTTCTTAGCACGGCTGTGGACTGAGTGGGATCGCGGGATCCCGCGTGATTGACTCCTTACCAGGATTCGAAAATATCATGATGTTTTCGAAAATTTCCGATATTTTCAATCATCACTAACTGAAGTCTTCAAAATAGTAAATGTATCCTTAAAGAATATTTTCGTATATTATTATTACATTTTGTAGACTTTAAGGTTTCTTTCATTATTTATATCTAACATTTCATTTTACAAGTTTATCAATTTTAATGGAACTAATTTAGCATTAGCTCTTTTATTCATTTTTCTTCTGGTAGCTGCTTTTATTCAGCAATATGATTCAGAAATAAAAAAATATGCATTAGTCGGCGCACAGTTTTAAGACATTTTCTTTTTTTCTGATCAACGTTTAATATTTAATCAGGCAATTTTAATATGAATTAAAATTGTTACATTACGAATAATTTTATGAATATAAAATAAAAAAGGAATATTACTTTGTTATATTAATGATGCAGTAATACATCGTAAAAAATATAGTACGAAAATTTTTGTTATTCTCAATATAAATAATGAACAATATTACTATGATTAATATAATTTTTCTAATGAAAATATCGTAGTTAAAAAAGTAAGTGTAAAAATTGCATGATATTTTCAAAATAAGTATCCGAATATATATCGGCGAACCCCGCTCCCTACGAATCCCGAAATTTCACGGGGTTGAGATGGATTGGAAACCCGAAATGGGACGGTGCAAGGAATGGAACAGCTGCATATTTCAATCTGCTACATCTACTGGGCAAACTATAAATAATTTTCCACATTTTATTTTGGCTGCCCCATTCCTCCTAACTCTCCCTCCCTCTCCTATTCCCGATTTTGTTGATGTATGTAGCCCCCTTTCATGTTTGGCGTTTATGATTTATTTTGGAAGTTTTTCTTGAATGTGCTTTTTTGAAAACAATTTCGTGTTTCATCAATTTCTACTTGACATTAGCAAAATAAATTTCTAGATAATTCCGTTTTCCTAGTTTTAAATTTGTTTCCTTTCAGTTCTTTCTGCTGATGAAAGAGTTAATTGTTGATATTGATATAACATACAATCTTAATATATAAAAATCAATGTCCTGAGATAACATATATACATATATATACATATATATATATATATATATATATATATATATATATATATATATATATATATATATATATATCAACGCACAGCCGAAACCGCTGAAGCTTCAGACTTGAAATTTGGCAGGCATGTCCGCATGATTACGAAAGTAACCACTAAGAAAGGATTTTTTGAAATCTCAATTAGTTCAGGAGAAATTAATTAAAACCTCTTAATTTCTGCGAAATTAAAACCTATCATTGAAATTCAAATTCCTTATTTTCGAAGGCTTTCCTCCATTCAAATCATTATTCAGTACTTCATCTCAACTTTTGGTCGATAGTGAACTATAAATTTGATATTGAAGGCAAGGCGCCTGGCACGCAGTCCTTCGTTTTCTGAAAGGGGTTAGAGGCCCCTGGAATAGTAATAGTAATAAATTTGATATTGTTTTTGTTTCTCACGTGATTCTTCGAGGCTTTTCTCAAGTCAAATCATAATGTTTCTCTCTTTTGCTTTTATTTTTTCAAAACTAGAAACGTAGTTTTTAAGAACATCATCACAGGCGGACTATCCTTTTGAAGTTAGAAGAGTGCAGTTTCCTGTTAAAGTTTGCTTTGCAATAACCATTAATAAGTCACAAGGACATACATTAAAAGTAGCAGGGATCGATTTAAGAGAAGACTTTTTTCACACGGCCAATGTTATAGCACCAGGAAAAAAAACTAAAAATGTTATATACAAAGAAGTTCTTGCTTAAACATAGGTATAACAATAAAATGTGGATGGTCTGTTTGCAAAGATAATCAATACTTTAAAAGGATCGTTAATAACAGTTAAAGATCGGTTACGGACAAGGGCATATATATAAGGAGTCCAGGGACCCCGGGATCCTCCCAAAATTAGGAAAAAATTATAGGTAACTAGAGGACCCGACAGACGTTGTTCTGTTCAAACTTTGTAAATTGAAAAGTAAAAAAATTTCAATAAACTATCAAGTGTTTGAAGTAGTTTTGTTGAAAAAAATAAGTAAAAAGAAAAGGTTTTAAGCTGCTTGGTGTCAGAATGCGTATATTTATTACAACTTGATTTATCTAATGCCCACTGAGCAGTTGTTTTATTAACTATTTTTTCTCCCGTACTTGATGGTTTGTTCTTTCAGCCATACTCAAAGGATAAAAAGCGTCCTCAGATATTAAGTGTAAAAAACTAACTACCCATCTAAAACAAACGGGAAATCCCGTTGCAACATCCCCCATATGAAAAAGAAGAAAACAATGAAAAAGATATCGTATAAAAAATGAGAAAGGTAAAAACAGTTCTCTGAATAAGCGAAAATCACTCATCCCTCCCCCCCCCCCCTAACGATGTAAAATAAACGCTTTCTTCAACTAAAATGACTAAAAACTCTTTAAAAACGAAAAGCAACTCTTTGCAATTGGAAATAATTTGCCAAATAAACAAAATATACAATAAATTACATTAACAGTAGCTTTAAATTGTAAACAAATGATTACACAACTCTATTGTTTACAGCCAAAGTCGCCAAGCCACCACGTTACTGTAATCCAGCCGATAAGTGAGCGAAGCCAACTCCGATCGATTAGCGCTCCGATCTTTTGAACGAAAACTTTTTAAACTTCATATATTGCCTAATTTGTTCTTTCCACCAAAGATAAAGATCGTCCACTGCACTGATCTTTTGTGTATAGAACTACCCTGTTGTAATTTATCTGGACGAAAATAAAATTTGTTTCGGCTTTAAATTCCATCATTTTATCCTTTAATAATGTACTGATTAATTAGATAATCCTTAAAGTATTTTTGACATTGGTGCCAAAACTCAGATGGATTTGAGCCGAGAAACAAATGTTGCTAGGTACGGTACTTTCTGATCATTTGGTTAAGAAAACCTAAAGCACCGATCCGGTCACATGGTTCAACTACGACGACAGAACACACGTTTTGCGTGAACCATCCAGTACTTTACTTTAAAATATATCACGGGACCTAAAATCGTTGCTTTTAAGAAATGGAAGGCTTCATTCTCTCTCTACGTTTTATCTATTCTCAATTGACATATCACAGTAGGAAATTTCATTCCAAAAAGCAGAACTGGCTTTCTTATTGTCCTTTGGCAACAGGTTAAATATTTATTTCAGTTCTCGCTCAACAATAGGTTAAAATAAATATTAATCATTTGGGAGGTATAACCATCCAATGTTCAAATTAATTAATTAATTAACAAAAACGTTTCCGATTCGATCCATCGCGCTTCGAAACCATGCTTGCACACAAAAAATTTGATCAAAATTGATCCAGCCGTTTAAAAGCCTTATGGTGACAAACGTCCGCACAGAAGATTTTTATATATTAAAATAAGTAATTATTATTACAGGGGATTTTCGAAACTAGGTGCACCAAGCACTGTTAACCCCAGCTAATTCCACTACCCGAGCAATGCCGGGTACGGGAATGCTAGTGTATTATAATTGAACAACAATTAATTGTTGTTAAGAAACACGTAAATGATAATATTAATAGCAAATTCGATCGTACTTTACCACCATTTACTCTTCTCTATGAAAAGTTTCTTCGGTGATGCTGTCGATGTAAAGTCAGCTTTTACTATTGAAGGGCTGGGAGCAAGAATGTGATAAGCCACATGATGTGAATTTTTTCAATAGACCAATTTCCAATGTATAAAAAATATTTGTTGAATTTTTCAAAAGTATTATACATTCAACAGGGTGTTCCGTTTTAACCTGCAAGACCTTTATTTTCGCAACGTTAGTCCTAGATGTATACTTTCAATTGCAAAAATGTTAAAACTTAGACGCAGAGTTAAGATATTGAAAATGTAAAACGATAATGAAAGGGAGTAAAAAGTACAAAATTTAACTTTTCATACGGACCTAACTAATAACTATCCCCTAACTAATATTTAGAGAAATAATCTCCATTAAAAACTATCACTAACACAAAAAACTTGAAATTTTTGCAACAAAAACTCAAGGAAACATTCCAGTTTAAAGTTTTAAGGGACCATACAGAAGATGAGATTGGAACTTATCTCTATTTCAGAAGAATGACAGGTCGTCAAAGTAAGAAAAACAAGGTATTTATATTTTTCATGCTATTCAAAAATAAATGCAAGTATTATGCCGTGATACGCAAGCGAATTCCAAGCGATTATACATATATATATATATGTATATATATTAAATATATATATATATATATATATATATATATATATATATTAAATATATATATATATATATATATATATATATATATTAAATATATATATATATATATATATATTAAATATATATATATATATATATATATATATATATATATATATATATATATATATATATATATATAAATATAAAAGTAACCCCCCCCCCCCCCCCCCGAAAGTCGGGTCTAGCTACGCCACTGCCGAATGACACAATCCATTGTCACTTTTATTTCAATTTTAGTTATGAGAAGCAAAAATTTTGATCGAAAAGTCACTAATTGTGGCTTGTCACACTTCTGCCCCGAGCTCTTCAATTCACTCATATTTCAATAAAAAAACATTAGAAATTAAACCGAACTGTTTTTGTTTTCTCATATCATAAATTCTGTGTTAAATTTTATCAATCAACTTCATTTGCTTTCTTTTATTTATTTATTTTTTTTATTTTTTTTTTTTTTTAACGTTTACGCAATAAAAGTGCTGAATGGAACATTCTACAGCGTTTGGAATATTCGAAGAAGCAATTAGAATGAAACTCACCATCTAGTTCTACACTTCGTGACTTTATAATTCGCAATTCGAGCATTCGACCGGTACCGTGCCTTGAATCATTAAGTTTCATTAAATGACATTTCTCACCGAAAGAGAAGCGTGGTTTGGCGGAACTCGCGGCTCCCTAGAGTCAAAAACAAGAGAGCGTCATTAGGTTCAAATGTAGCTCCACGCATGCGTACCTCCATCATGCATACAGATTCTGTTTCCGAAATAAATCCTTTGATGGGATAATTCTTTATTCATGGATTTCGTCTGCGTCGAAACCATACTTGATATGGATGAAGCTGATCACTCATAATGGATATCGACGATCATTTTCGATATTAATCGATTATATTTACAGTATGTACAGAAATATAATCTACTTCGTTCTGGAGTTGCCGTACTTGATGCCCCCCCCCCCCCTCGATCGTCACAAGCTCATAACTGTTTCATACGGGTTGCAAACTTAAAATAAGTGTTCTAGTAGCGAACTAATTTCTTTTGGAATCGTTAGAAAAGCTCCTCGAAGATCAGAGCCCGAACTAGTATTTTTTCCGCCCCAGGCGATATTCACAAGCACCGCCCCCTGGTCTCAATAATAAACATATGCATATACATATAAATTTCAAATCATCGAGCATGCTCTCACATAATGCTGCAATTTGAGCTGCAAAAAAAAAAAAAAAAAAACCTTGTTGAATATTGATTGTTGTTGTTGTTACTTTATCTGAACTTGAGTTGTACAAAACACTTTTCGCCAAAGATCTGATACAAATCACCGAATTTGACGTCGAACTCCCCCCTTCACCAACGGTAGGAAAGCAAGTGAAGACACTAATAAGATTGAAATAAAACCTGGATAGGAGTGCTAAAAGCAATATTCAAGAAGCTGGCCTGATCAGAAAAAGATTGTTATCCCAAAAATTAGCCATCACACTAAGTTCTCTATTATCGAAGTGGTTCCTGAACTTCGTGAACACTCTTTAAAGGTTTTCTTTCTCTTTATTTATTTCTTTAATTTTTGACTAGTACAATTGTTCCATGAATACTTAGACTGCCTCGTCAAGTACTGTGCAAAAACTTGTTTTTGCACAGATGAAGGTATCTGTTATTTCGCGAATTTTATCGAACAAAACTGAAAATTGAAAAATTCGCCAAAATAATGTTTCGCGAAACTTAAATTTTGGCGATTACGATGGGCTCGCGAAAATAAATGCTTTTACAGTAGTAAACAGTGAAAGTGCTTTACCTCTAGACTTACATTAAAAGTCAGTGGTGGCTCGTGCCTTGAAAAAGTGAGGGGGCCAGAAAAGTTAGCCCCCCCAAAACCGGGTGGGGGGGAGGCGAGGTTCTGAAGCTCTCCCGTGGAATTGTTTTCAAAATTGAAGTCCTGAAATCGACCTGAAGAAAAAAAAATCTTCGTATAATCCGCGGATAATACGACGCAAAAGAATGAAGTTTTGATTTAGCGTACAATTTTAGCAACTAAATTAAAAATGTGAAGAAGTAATACTTTAAAGGTATACTCGAAACTAAGATGAAAAATAATGATTTCTCCTCTAAATTGTCATCATAGTAATTACGCTAATTACTTGAAGACAGAGAGTCAAGAAAGGAGCAAACGGTCTAATATTGCGCAAATGAAGGCTTCTTCCTTTACTGTATGTTGTTTATTTTACATAGCCTGAATCGCGAAAGAACCTTTAAGCTATGTAAAATAAACAACATACAGGTGGGTAACTGTCTCTGCGAATCTCGCTGTAATTATTGAAATTCAATGCATTGGTGTTGAGAGGAGAAAAAACACAGATATTCCGTGGCAGCGTATAATCCACACCTCATTGATCTTAGACTCTTTTAACAGATAATACGTGGATTATACGCATAAAAATACGGTACAATCCATTTTTTTTTTAAAATTTCGAGCAAGTAGTACAGTAAAACCTGTAAAGTTGACCACCTTTGTAAGTTGACCACCTGTCTATGTTGACCGCTTTTGTCAGGAACGTAATTAGTCCTATCTTGTATAATGAAGGAAAACCTTTGTAACTTGACCACCTTTCTATCTTGACCACCTGTCTATTTTGACCACTAATGTACCCCAAATTTGGTTTGGAGTATTGTAAAAAACCCTTTGTAAGTTGACCACTTGGTTTATTTTTTAAAACTTAATTTAGCAAATTATTTTTTTTTATTTTATTATTATTTTTCTTATATCTTTCCCAGAATATTTTTGATGCCAGACCAGCATTTTACCAACTAAATAAAACAGCAGCAGAACTAAACCTCCTTGTAAGTTTAACCCCCACATTGAAAAACTACTAAGAACCCTTTTAATCTAAAAAATTGTTTTTCTTTTGTTGTTCTGTTTGAGATTACCTTTTGTACTCTCTGTTTAATGAAAACATATGTCAGTAGAAAAGTTCAAAGTATTTTTTTCCAGATATTAAAATTAATTGAAAGGGAGAAATCCAGAGAAAATTAGCTGACACGTATGGAAGTTCCAAAACTAGTGTGTAATAAGTGCACCAAATTTCAATAAGAAGTTATTTTGTTGAAAAGTAGATCATCATGGTTATAAATGTATTAAATGTATATGAGAAAAAAAAGCGAAAAATTTGTTATTTTTGATTAACTATGAATTTTTAGGAACTATTGATATCAAATAACTTTTAATAAACAAGGTTTTTTTTGATCAATTTACTGAAATTTTAAATTTACATGACATATTATACGTCATTCTGAGAAAATAACCTCCTAAAATATTTGAATAACATTTTAAATTATTGTTTCAAAGTAATGTTAAGCAATGAAAGTGAGTTGAACAGAAAGAGTAAGTGTCAATTAGTCAAAAAATGAATACATGGTGCAAGAAATGACAAAAAAAAAAAATCATAACCCCCTTTATCAGTTGACCACCTGTCTAAGTTGACCACCAAAGTACTGCACCGCAAGTGGTCAACTTACACAGGTTTCACTACATACAAAAAGAAAAAAAAAGGAAAATAAATAAAAGTTACAATTATTGTCTGGAAAAAGTGAGGGGGCCCAAGCCCCCTCTGGCCCCTCCCACGAGCCGCCACTGTTAAAAGTGCTTTTACAGTAGTTAAACATTAAAAGTGGTTGTTTTGATTTGAAAACAAATCACGAGTTGCCATCCGTCGAATGAGAAATTAACCCTTTTTTTTCTCTTTTTTTTAACCTCCATGTACCTTAGTATTTTGAATGTATTAATATTACTTCGTGCTGACACATTTTTTGTGCATTATTTTATGGTAATGTCATCATACATTTTTTTCGTTAGTTAAATTTGCAAATAACGGAGTTTTAATGCTGTTTTGCCTTAAATTCATGAAATTATATCACTCATATTTTCTGAAGTTCTCGTGAAAAACAGATTAGTCGAGAATGTTCATACTGCGAAGTTTATTGACACAACGCGAACATTTTTTATGTTTATTCGGTTAAATCGATAGCCGTTAACTTTCCTTTCATTTGTAGTGTAAATGTTTGCTTGTAACAAACAACATGGAATAACGAAGAAATATTCTACATTATTTGCTGTTAAGTGTTACATTGTCTGAAAGGTAGCACTTCATCCGTGACAATACAAACATGAACGAACACTATTTATTTACTCTAATTAATTGTAAATGAAAGTGTCTTCAATCTTCATATAACGGTATGCGAATGCGAAAAGAGCAGCTGTAGCGGAATCACCAGCGGGTGTACGGTTGAGATATGTGTTAACTTGTTACATTTGATTTTTTGTTACTTATGTGTTAAGGGGGAATTTTGTCAACTTTCACCGTGCTTAAAATCTAATTTTGCTTAGTTTTCAATGAAGACTCACAAAACCTTTATATATTAATAATATCTAAAAGAATAATGTATTTGGCTTCCCTGCTGGTAGTATTTTAGATTAATGTTAAATTATGATACAGTCGACCTCTCTTATAACGAGTCCTGATTTAACGAGAACTCGTTTTTACGAGGAGAACAGAAATATTTGTTTGGTACAATGTTAAGTCTATGGGAGAAAAACTCGCTTTTAACGAATAAACCCCGCTTAAAGCTAGCAATATGTTTGTGATTCATTAAACTTCTATTGTCTTCCAGCAAAATGATTAGTCTTAAATTGTTAATACAAGGGATGGCGGCATTTTTTAAAAATTTGTTGTTAAAGAAGATCCTTATAATTGTTGAAAAATTACGTATAATGCTGTCGTCAGTGTTATCGCTTCTGACATATTTACTTATTTCCGATTGTATTGTAGCTCAAATTCGAGCTAATTCAAATTAAAAAATCAGTGAAAGTGACGACGATAGCAAAAATTGTGAAGAATTTGAAGCTAAACTACCATCAATATACTCAATGTCTTCCGATATGTGGAAAAACTTCAACTGTTTTTCAACCCAGAGGTGAAAATGACAACGTTTTGGCCAATGAATATTTCTCGATAGATCAATAGCGCAATAAAGTTTGGGTAAGTGCGTATCCTAATTTTCAAAGATCAGTTTCTAAAGGATGATGCTCTGCTAAAAAAGCTTGTCTGTTTACCAAATTTTTAAGATTCATTTCCATGTCCTTTCTTAAGGTTTTCAAACATACATTATGGCAATTAAACCACAAGCAGAAGCTTTAGGATCTCTTTTAAAGCACTTTTTCTAGTGCTCGCCCCTTAGCTGTTTTCATCACGCATTTACATTTACATTAAATTGAGCATGAATGTTACTCTGTATTAATGAATTTTAAAGTATATTTTCCGTTCGAAACCTGTATGTATAGTTTTTGTACATAATTATGATTTTTAGGATTAACTTGATCTCTCTTATACATATTTTGATTTGCCCAATTAACAGAAGACATGGTCCAAATCTCCTTTCTGGATTTTCTAAAAATTTAATTTCTTCATATTTTCTGATTTCTTCATCCAGTAAAGCTTTATCGTTGATTGCTTTTAAACTCATTTAAGTCTCACAATCATTGCTTGTATTCTTTCTACCAATTAAAGAATCGCAGTAACTCTACCTAACGAAGATATCCCACCTCACCTAGCTTTTAAATAGTCTACAAAAGTTCATTTTGGAACTCCAAATTACGTAACTGCTACGTTGAAATTATCTAATTGACACCTCATTTTTCAGTTTTTAAAGACTAACGTTGCATAGAGGTTACCCTTCAAATACGATTTCTCTTGATTCATTCTTTCGAGCCTAGATTCTCACCATTTTCCAAATTGAATGCACAATTAGAATTTAGTAGAAGTTATTGAAAAAGGTAAATAAGTAATGAACAAAAAAAGAAAAAATAATATAAGCAAAATCAAAGGCAAATTGTATAAGGTCGCACTTGCCCCACAATATCGAACGCACTTCCCCAATCTTCCTTTAAAGAAAGGGAAAGTGCGACCCCTCTTATAAACAAATTCTGGTTTCAGTAATTAATTAAAACACGTCATGTATGTTAGTAGTAACTTTTTACCAAAAAATACAATTTACACTTGCTGACTTCAGTTGTTTCATATCACAACAGAATAAACAAAACTCTAACCTTCTCAATTTTCAAATTAGAGTTGTGTACAAGACATTTAACCCCTTCAATCGGAATTGTGAAACATTGGACCAAAAATGTTGATATTTGGTACACAGTGTACTATTGTAAAGGGTATCTTATAAACAAAATTTTGAGTTTGTAGGAGAAAAATTAAAAGAGTTATGGCACGTCCAATATTCCGGACTTATTTTTGAAATCAATATTTCATATACAAAAACGATAAAATACCGAACAAACTTCATTATAAAATGTTCTACAAACAATTATACGACATAATATAAGCGTTTGAAACGATTAATTAAAAATTATATATTTTTAAAAAAATCAGGAAAAAAACCTCGCTTTTCAGATGAAAATCCATGGTTGGAAAAATGAGCCACCCTCTATCTCTCAATCCTTATATGTCAGTGTTGTCAATCCCAAAACGAGAAATTATTTCACAGATTATAATAAGTAGAATGTGAAGAGTCAACTACAAAAAAAAAAAAACCAACTAATTAAATCAATTATTAAATAATTAGCAGCTGTTTAAAGTGTATGTCCGTTATACCGGACACCAGGTCTGAAGGGGTTAAGTTATCACTGGTTGCGTTTAATCTGTAAGTACCAATGCCAATATCTACTTACAGGAATTATCACTAGACATTCTCCCAACATATTCAATGCATGGCAGAAGTCTCTTCAGGTCAACATTCCCAAAATTCTCAGGGGACGCACATACCCGAACACACTTTACCAACTTCTTTGTACTTAGCACTGTAGAGAAATTGAAAATTAGCAAAGCAAGTAGGATGTAAGAATTTGTGATTTTTTCTCGAACCCCGTTTTTACGAGGACTCTGTTCTAACGGGCAAATATCGTTGTCTCTTCTCTTTCCTTAAGAGAGTTCGACTGTAGTTTATCATTTGTATGTTTATTAAAGATTTATTTTATACTCACTCACAAAGAAAGAAGAAAAAATTACATTTTCTAGTCAACCAAATTCCTATGTAGTAAGTGATTATCTATATATCATTTATATATGCCATTGCTACAAAAGCTTTACTTTGTTTAATATTCACATTGTGTATTTGATTATGTTATTAGCAGGCAATTTTAGGAAACGCGGTCTGTTTGTTATTTGCATTGAACAAGGGGTTTTACCACAGCCTTCAAAATCATTTGTCGTTCAGTATCCGCATTTATCAATATTGTGTTTAACACTGTCCTCATCATCGCGATTTGTTTCATGTTCGCCACGTTTAAGCAATATGTCCTTCAAATCATGTTTTGTTTGATGTCAGCGTTTTGAAATTTTTTTCGTTGGACTTCCCATAAAAACGCATAACTTTATCATGTCAAGCTTATCGTGATGTATTTTTAACTAGTGGGCTCTGCTCCCTGCTCTCACTTAAAAGTTTTTAGACTAACCCCAATGACAATTCTCTCAATTCTTTAAAGCAGTTATACGATTTGTTTTTTAAACAACACACACACAGGTAAATTATGAAACATACATTTACTTTTTGAAACTAAAATACATCGGCCATTTAAAATAATATTTATGGCTACACCTGCCACTTAAACAAAGTGTCAGTTATTTCAGTTTTCGTCTTTGAAAGGGCTGTAGGTCGAACCCCATCAGCTAGATCTAACACGTGACATTTTTAGCTGCACTCGCATAAGTTTTTTTTCCCTTTCCTTTTTTTTTCTGTTAACTAAGTATGTTTTTAATTATATGAAGATCGTTTCTCTTTATTCATATAACACATAAGCTTGAAACATAACACATAAGCTATTACACTATTTTGCTTTCCTACCCTGATATTCACGAATAACGCCATTTTTCCTTCACTATATTTTCGCCAATTATCACCACTGCGGATGCCATATATAGTTATTTTAGTTTGTAGTTCCTGTTTACGGATGTATTGCCTTTTATCATTTTGAATAGAATATTTTCTGTCCCTGAAAAGAACATAAAATTTATCGCTATTTTTATCAAAAAGATTTTCCATTGATGTGATTGTAGGAATACTTCAGTTTATGGGTTCCGAACGAAATGGAATTGTTGCTGCTTTTCTGGATTTCGTTATCGTTCTCTCGTTTTCGAATTCCACGAAGAAAAGTTCCGGAAATCGCAAAAATCGATTTCTTTAACTCAATAAATCCGCTATCGAAATGCAGTATACTGCCAAAAGAGTTCTTTTTGGACATTTTCTACTTGTGGTGCTACTTAAAATAACATTGTGTTACAATTTAACCGCAACAGAACGTGCATGCTAGCATCGATAAACCAATGTGTTGTTACCTCCTTACGACAGAGTTGAATTTATTCAAATTAAAACTAATTAGTAAGAATGCATGCGAAAGGATTTTATTTTCATGTTCTTTACCTGTCAACGACATAATAGTATTATTATTAGATTTGTATGATTTGAATGAGATAATACCTACAATATTGTTTTAGTTATGTCTGCTTCAAAATAGCATAAGAAATCGTTCGATTGTTATGAACTTTAGGGAAAGGTTTGAATCGGTAAAATTAAATATTTCTTTTGAGTCAGGGATGCAGCGAGGGGGTAATGAGCCCTTACTTTTAAGTAATATTACCGATTGTCAATTCTAGTATGGTATTTTATATACATGTAGGACTGCCATATGCCCCCCTCCCATCCGAAGGCAAATACTGGCTGCACTAGTAGTTCTAGTTATTACATCGACAAATTATGTGAAACTGTTCTCTGTTTTTAAAGCGTGCTTAACACATTAAATATCCTCACGGAATGCAATAAAGAACTTAAGCAATAAATTTGCAGAACATGTTAAATGAATTTTCAAAATAACACTTCATCTCTGCTGTTTTTGGCCCAACCTTCTTTTTGTAAGAAGGAATGGGGAGAAAGGGAGACACTATGCGGTTTTTTCATCTGCTCTCATCATTTATCTTTACAAACAAGCAACTTTTATTCGGTTTTCGAATAGAAAGTAAAGGAAAAAAGCACAAAAGCGGCTCCCCAAGTATGGCTAAGGCGCTGAAAAGACTTTTTTTTTGTTGGTACAAAACCTTTGTACATCCCTTAAAAACTTACAAAGATGGTGATTTATTAGACGTCTTTAAGATAAGAAAGACGTTTTCGTGATCCTTGGCATGAAACAATACATCTTGTTGTTCTTTACTGATGAGATGGGTACCATTTTCAGAAATGTCAAAAGAAAAATGCTTGAAATCTTCTGCTGAAATAACAGAAGATAAAAATAAAAAGTATTTGTGATGGATTTACTTTCGGTATTGTTTCAGAATATCGTAAATCAATTAAATTGAACACAGCTTCGTTTCTTTTATCTATTTCGTTATTTATCAGCAACCAAATTTCGTGAATGATGTGAATTATTTCAACGTTTTGAGATGGCGCTTGTGTAGGACCTTAATTTAAAGTGAAATTTTAGTTGTTACGGTCCCACTTCGTGACTCTCAATCAACCACCGCACCCGTATTTATCGATTGTGATGTCATTGCTGAGTTCGTTTCTCACACTCATTAATGGTCAACCATCAATATGACGTTGCTGATTTCAAGAATCTAAACGAGACTTTTCAGCCATTGTTTCTTCAGTTGTATGACGCCATTGTTTAATGGAGGCAGGATAGTGTTGTAGAGGCAATATAGGATAGGGAAGATGGAATGTCAGAAATTATATAAAATGTGATGGTATTGAAGCGGGCTAGGCGAGGAGGCATCCACCACTGTGGGTCTTGAAGAAGGGTAGAGTAGGATCTTCAAAGTTACGATGGAAAGCCAAAGATTATGATAGGACATCATTGCCCTCTGCTAGAAATGGTAATTAAAGAAAAACAAAGTGAGGATGTTGAGTAGACTAAAAAGTTACTTGAATAGGAGAAGTCAACCATATTGACGAATGGTGATACAGGTAGGAGAATCTCAGGCGAAGGTGGGAAAGCAAAAATGTTGCTCTCATGTGATGACATTTTAAAACAAACGATCCGTTCTATGGTATTATAAAGCATTCTAAACGTTGTCGTGTTTTCATCGTAAAGTTAGCACAATATTCACCTTTGGAAACTGATAAAAGGAGGAATTTGTTTGGTTTCGTATTGATTTCATCTTTCGGATTTTTACTAGAATGAATGATTCCGACTAAGCGAATGATCCTGCTGTCCACTAAGTGCTGGATATCCTATATATGAATGATTAACCTTTGTTTTCTAAAACTTGAATGAATGCAGTACAGTAAGTGAATCATTAGCTTGGTTTAAAAATACAATCTTTTTATTGAAAGCAAAAAAAGGCAAAAGGAGGTTGTTTCGGGTGTTTGATCTTTAGTCTTTTGGTGGTATATTAGAAAAATCAAATATCTTGTCTTACTATTTTTACCTATGAAAAAACCTCATTTATTTCCCGTAATACATTCATGCAACTTTTCCATTCGCATGAAATCTGCGATGGAAGAAAAGCATTATTTTTGCCTGATTTTTGAACTAGTGAAACCCTAACTTGAAGCAGAGCGTCCAATTATTTAGCGTAGGCAAATCTTCTTTTCTCAGAAAGAGATAAATAATAAGATTAAATATTTTGAAGATTTGTCCATGAGAAAAGTTACTTCTTTTCATTTTATTAATCTGTCTGTGGGAACAGATTCCATGCGGAAAACGTTTTGAAAATACTTTTGTTTTCATTCTTATTAGAGTGCGTAATCACGTATCAGTGTTTAAAAGCAGTCGAACGGTGAAAATCTTCCATCGCTTCTAATAGTTCCATGCAGGGGCGCCCTGAACTTAAAGTTTTGAGAGAGCGGAAATTCTCAATTTGCCGAATGGAACTTCAGATTTTGCAGAATGATGATAATTTTGCCGAATAGAACTCTAAATTTTGCCGAATCGTCAGATAAAGTATTGCCGAATAATAAAACTTTTGTAATGTTACGGTGACCTCTGCTGACCTCCCATCTGGGCGCCCCTGGTTCCATGTTGCGAAATCTTGCACACCAGAGCTAAATTTAAAAGTTCAATAACTGATTTATTATTTTTAAAAAATGCACGCTTTTATCTGACGGTTGTGTTCTGTAAAGTGCGCTTTTCGTTTTAGTTCCTTCTGTAGAAAAAAGCCAACATTAAGTAAAAAATGCCTTATTTTCGCTGCAATCAGAAATCACATAAATTACCGTCATAAAGTAATTGATGCTAAAGTTAGAAGTTTTGAATATGATTTAAATTTCTACTAAGGTTACAAAAATAATATTTGTCGTAAAAATATGCTTTTTTTTTGTCACAATATGGCGGGAAACGGAAACGGTTGAATGGTTAAGCCATTCGATGCTACAAATTGCATGTCGTGTAAATAGTAAGTGTTTCATTTCCAAATAACTTAGAAACCTCTAAAAGGTTTTTCTTGTTCTGGTCTTCTAGGTATCGCTAATGTTGCGAAAATGAAACAAGTCACACGAGCGGGCAAACAATTTTGTCAGTTCACTTAAAAGTAAAGCATCTTGGACAAAATACCCGATCTTGACTATTCAAGATAAGTTTTCCGGAGACCCATATCTTAACAAACAAATCGGAAGCGAAATCGATCTGTCCCACCCCCAGGGAGAGAAGAGCAAAGATTGCTTTAGATTTGATGTTCTATGTCGCCTCATTTGCTCTGGGATTTGGAGGATTCATAGGACGCGTCATTAAACACGTTGTTGGTATATCAGTCTCGATGTTTTGGGAAAGTTTCGGCCCATGACGATTCTTTATTTGTAGAGGATCATTTTGTGAACTTTAGAGAACATATTTTTATTTTCTTTTTATACATATGAAGCCTAAAAATTTGCAAAATGAAAATGGTATCTCGTGCGATTGCGAATTTTTAGACGTTATTAAAGAAGTTCTTTGGATTCTCCTTCGCCATAAGACTTAAAGAGTAGTATAAGCAAATAAATCATCTGAAAGGAATTCTAAACAAATCTAAAAGGGTACAAGCCCAAAATTTGAAAGGCTACTTGAGTATGTTTTCATTCTTATTTTATTTTTAGTATCGCTTTTCTGCTAGATTTTAAGGGGTATTTTTACGCACACACACGCACATATGTATACATAAAGTAGCACCACTGCCCGGAAGAGGATCGGTCCTCCCCAGGTGACACTCAAAATAGATTTAAGAGTTTGCATACTTCAATTCTATCATTTTGCCCCAAATAAATCTTACATTACATTTAAGCTGTCACATTTCAATAAAAATAGAACACAATATTGTGGGGAGTGGGCGGTTGTCTATGCGTCTTGGGCAATTTTTTTAGAAAATGTGTTTATAAAGACTAAAATTTTAATGTAATTTTTCGTTGCACTACATGAATAAAAAATTCTCTCTGAAAATTGTATGAACTTCATGTTTACATTAAAGAGTAAAAGTTTTTTTGTTTGGGGGGGGAGGGGGCTGATACCTCTTATCACCGCCCTGGGTTACACCCGTTCTTGGAACGCCACCGATATTATGTTTTTCCATAATATACATATTTATGCATCGATAGATCGATCTTTTTGTTCAATCATCTTGAATCAAATACAATAAACCGCTTTGTGTTATGAATATTAACAAAATTTTTATGTTCGAATTGTTTATCAGTTTAAAAAAGATGAATAAAATATTTTTAGAGTGATAAATACATATTAAAATAGCTTGAAATAATGGGATCAGTTAAAAATTAAATTTTGATTCATAAAAAATTTCGACAGTAAAAACTTAACCTTTCGTTTGGATGTTTAGGAAAAGTGGAAATACTTTAAATGGTGATTCACTGCAAAATAAATCTGAATTTTCAAGAAACTTGTTCTTATTCTAAAAAGGTTTAACTCACTTTATTTAAGTGATTTCCGGCTCATTGTCTTGCACTCATAAAAAATAAAAAGAATGATGATTCATTTAGCAATGTTGACAATTTATCTTTCCTAATCTATATATGATTGTTGAATCGATTTCTCTATCGGTGCTTTGACGTATGAATACGAATCTGGCAGCAGCGAATCGATTTTTGTAGAACGAAAGGAACAGCCCACTGCTTCGGCTTCATCAAACTGGAATAAATTCAGATAAAGATTTTTCCGCATAGTTGGGCCGCGATCAAACATTTTATATGTATCTAGAAGGCATACCATTTTTATTTTGGATGCCTATTGCAATGGAAGAATTGCGTTAAGCCGTAACAAGTTGTATCAAAGGTTAGAAGCTTCCATTGTGAAGAATAAAAAAATGTGATTTTTTGTATTTTTATGTGTGCAATGTAAATGTATTTATCAGAAAGTGTAAGGGACGGGGTCATGCTTTTCAAAATTGTAATTTTCCTTACTGATGACGCGGCTCAAAGAACTGGCACAATGTATCAACATTACGGTTCCACATGGAACGGATTTGTAAAACCTTCTCTTTTTTTTTCTTTTGTCTATGTGCAATACTATTTTATAAAAATCATTTGCTTAGAAAAAATGCAACATTTTTTGACCAAAATAACTACAATTCTAAAGAAAAGAAACATGAATTTACTTTATTTGTATGTATGATCATAAATATTTGCATTTTTTCCCCCAATTCTTACCTGGCAAATCGATGCATTGTTTGTTCCACTTACAATAGGGTGGGCCGAAAAAAGGATATTTTCAAGAAACAACTTCTAATAGCAAAAAAAAAAAAA
Organism: Uloborus diversus; assembly: GCF_026930045.1. NCBI lineage: Eukaryota > Metazoa > Arthropoda > Arachnida > Araneae > Uloboridae > Uloborus > Uloborus diversus. The sequence goes on along the minus strand of NC_072731.1, from coordinate 67,593,552 downwards.
GTTGTGTGTTGCCATCCTAAACATGGAAAATGTAATTTAAAAAAAATTAATATTTAATCTCTTCAGATCGCGCATTGGGAACAAAGTTTGAAAAAAAAAGGTAAAAAATGGTCAATTTTCAAATATTTTGATAAAAATCCAAATGCTCAAAAGTTTTGTTCTGATCCCGTTTAAATGCTTCCTTTTAATAGTCTTTTAATATATCTTTAAGAATATTTACATTTCTTTACAGTTTTTAGTTCGCGCATGAGCCGCAAAATTGCGTTAAATCAACCATAAATCAATGTTTTTAGCTTATTTTGAATATTGCAGTATTTCTTCTTTTTGATCCCAGTTGTGTATTTTTTTTTACAGTAAGTTTGCACTATACAGCTCTTTCCTGGAACTGAAATTATATTGTGTTGCATTGACAACCCAGAACCCACACCAAGTAGATGGTTACACTTTGTGTTCCACCCTGCAATTTCCAAGAAGACTAGACTTATAGACAAGACTTAGACATTTGTAAAGTAACTTTCACAATAAATATAGTTTCAAACAAGTTTCTATGTTTCAAGGTGTGAAGTTGGACTTATGACTCAGTTTTGGCACTAATGTTTGAAAAATATAAAGGTTTTCATATAAATCCATCTCTTCCGTCTAATACCTTAAATGAATTTCTGCAGATTCACTGAACAGTTCTCTAATTCATTCCACTGTCCATGTGATATGGGAATTTTAAGAATTCATACTTAAGCAAATGCATAGTTTCTAGAACGGATAAAATATCCTTGTGTTTCACATCATCACTGAAGCGGAGGAGGTAAGGGTTTTTCGTAACTTTAAATAATAATTTTCTAACTTTAAAAAAGTGTACAGGTCCATGTTTCACGGTAGTTTATTCTTTTCTTTAAATTTAAATTGTATCAAACCGTAGAAGCATAATTTTTAAAGATATTATTTACGAGTGCCTTCATTCCACTAGTAGTTTAGTTTATATATTATGCAGCCCCAGTACTCAGTTAGCACGTACGTTAACGAAAGCTAATGACTAAAACGTCTTACTTTTGTGGGAGCGAGATCAAAGTCACATTTTCCTTTCTATATTACATTAACAATTAATATTCCATATTACGTAAACTTTGGCTCGCTTTTTAAGTCAGTTTCTAAAACTTCGAGCTCTTTCTAAGTTAATAATATTTAATTTTACAAAAACAGTTGATGCTTTACCCATTAGTCAGTAAATGTTCCTCTTTTACACTCCGGTTGTAGAATGGGTTATTAAACTGGTTAGTGAGTCGGTCGGTAGGTAGTATGTTTTGAGATGAGACAAAATATGGATTAATGTGAAAACATTTATGCTCGCGATCCTCAATAAAAATTGAGTCACAAATCCAACTTCAAACCTTGATCAAAACGTAGAAACTTGTTAAAAACCAAATCGTTATTATGATTGTAAGTTACTTTGCAAATGTATGAGTCCTGTCAATATCCATTCTTCTTGGAAACTTCAGGGTGGAACACTAAGAGCAACCACCCAACGTGGGGTGGGTTCTGGGTTTTAATGCAGCATAATATAATTGCAGTTCCAGCAAAGAGCTGTATAGTGAAAATTTACTGTAAAAAAAATAAAGCTGGGATCTAAAAGAAGAAATACTACAATATACGAAATAAGTTAAAAACGTCGATTTTTGGTTGATTTCACTCAAAATTTGCGGCTGATGCGCGAACTAAAAACCGTAAAGGAATGTAAATATTTTTAAAGATATATTAAAAAATTATTAAAAGAAAGCATTTAAACGGCATCTGAACAAAACTTTTGAACATTTGGTTTTTATCAAAATATTTGAAAATTCACCATTTTTTACCTTTTTTTTTTCAAACTTACTCCCAATGCGCGATCTCAAGACTTTAAATATTAAATTTTTTTTTATTACTTTTCTCCATGTTTAGGATGGCAATACACAACTATTTTTTGCTATTAGAAGTTGCTTATCAAAAATTTCTTTTTTTCGGCTCACAATAACTTAAAAGGACGGATTACACTTTCATTTGAGTTGACTTCTGCTCAATAAACAACACGCTATTTTGAGTTTAACTCTTTGCACTCCTATGTCAAGCTTGAATCGACACGAATTTGTTCCTCTGGTGTTTCTTTGCAGAGTCTCAGTCTCGGTGGACATTTTATTAAGTTTAAAGCAATAGATGTCGCAACCATCAGAGATTTGTTTTCTGATGTCACAGAAAAAAAAACCATGCGCAGTTTATTGAAATAAAACTATATTTGAATGAAGAAGAGGGAAACCAGCATTTTTTTCGTGAAACGTGCAAAAGAAAACCCGGATTGCACCTTGGACAGTGTTTTGAGGAATATCATGCATTTGAAAAATAATTAAAACTGATATTTCCTCAAATGCGTTGGGAGTTACTGGTAATAAATTTTGAATGTGCGAATCATACAAAAGGCAAAAGTTAAAATTTGCTGCGTGTCTTATCTTTACTAATAATAAAGTTGTAAGTCTCTCTGTCCGAATCTCTCTCTGTCTGTCAGGATCTCTGTGATGCGCATATTGTCGCGAATAGCGCCTAAACCGTTGGGCCGATTTTCATGAAATTTGGCACAGAATTAGTTTGTAGCATATGGGTGTGCACTAGGGTGGATCGAAAAAAATGAAATTTCGAATCTTAATTTGGAATACCCACCAAAAGCTGTGCATGTGTAAGAACAATACACATCTAAAATATTATCAAGTTTGAACAACTCCTTGAGGGTCCTACCAAGGCTTGAATTTCCTCAAAAATAGGAAAAAAGGTCAAATTTTCAAACTTTTTATGAAAATAATAAGGTTAAAATTTTTTGTTCTAATACCATTAAATTGTTTCCTTTTAACACGCTTTTCATGTATCTTCAAAGTTATTTACATTTTTTGCAGTATTAGGTTCGCACACAAGTTCGTAAAATTTCGTGAAATTTCCAAAAATTGACTTTTTTCAAGCCTTTTTACACATTGCAATATTTTTTCTTTTAAAGTCCTTTTTTTTGCAATGACTGCGCAGAATGCAGTGTTAAATGGAAATGAAATCATATTTTATTATACTAACAGCCCAGCACCTACGACAAGGAGCGTAATTTCTTCGAAGTGGACAAGTGGTAAATTGTCACACCTGTCTAGCAATTTACCTATTGGTCTTGCGAAAATTCACATGGACCAGCAGTTTCACCATCAAGTAATGTGAACAGGTGACGCAAAGGCTGCTCGTATATGCAGTTCGCAGATTAACCATGGGACAGGATGTCCAATTTTATTCTCTATGGCCGCAATTGCACCGTTCTTTTTTCTGGTATATTCGTTGCTGTGCCATCACAGCCAAAAACTAAAAGATCCTTAAGGCTTAAAGAAATTTACAGTTCAAAAATCACATTGCTGTCGCGACATGTTTTCCCGTTCCAGAGGTTGGCGTCACATGACTTAAATAAAGAGAATTGGAATTTTCAACCATGGATTCCTCGTTTATGGTTCTTGGTGTGTATCTGTCTCCAACCATTTCTTTTTGTCATAGTTTTGTCTTTTCGGCTTTCGAAAAATGTACTTTTCAAACCCTTTCACTTCTAGGTTGCAGGTCTTGAAGAGAAGCACGTACTTCGTCTGTGACACCTGTGACACTTCTGTCGCTGTCTTCGAATTTAATTCCAGTCAACGACTTTAGAGCGGTAATTATTTGACACAGTACCAAAATTCTGTAATGTTTCTGAAGCAACTGCTGCAGCACATCGCACATCTGTCAGAAATGCCGTACTGGTAGCACACTCTTGACAGTGTTGACTGAGAAAGTCTCATTTGCTCCACTTTTGAAGTGACATCAACACCAAAAAATGTTGATGGCTCTGTTGGCGGAAGTATAGCCGTTGCAAATTTTTTTTTTCTTCTAGAATTGAAACAAAACTTTTTTGTTCCTCATCAATGTTATTACAGCATCTCTTTACATAAGTGAAAATCTAAAAAAATTATTGATCCTGTCATTCAACGAAATGCCTATTTTTGCCACCCGGAAAATATTCTCTAAACCAGGGCTTCGCAACCGGTGTGCCGCGGCACACTGGTGCGCCGCGACAAAGAACCCGGTGTGCCGCGGTATTTTCGTAGTTATATAAAGAGCCTTGACGTATTTTATTTTAAAGTTACGACCGAATAGCGTTTGTATCGTTCTGTAACTTCTCAATTCACCCTGTCGATCATGTGCAATAAGACATACCCAAAAAGGGGAGAGGCGGGATTTGCTGCCCCACCTCTTTTAAACTTCTTGTGATCCTATTACTTTCAGTTTTTGAAAACGGATTTTAATTTCCAGGAAATCAACTAATTATACAAATTTTTTTCTAAATCTTTCGCAAACGGGAGTATCGTCCCAATCCCCCAGGAATTTTAGCCCCAGCTTTAGCTTTTGTTTTCCTCTTTTCCAGTTCCGATACTAATTTCCTTTTATCGTAGCTTCTCAAAGCTCGGTTCTGAGACTTAGTAAAATAGAAATTAAAATCATACACTGTTTCCTGCATCGTGAAGCTCTCATGGCAGAACTTACCAAATGAGCTGAAGTCAGCTTTGGTTGAAGTCGTTAATTTCATAAAATCGAGGCAGCGTAATTCTCGCTTTTTCTCCGTACTTTGTGAAGAAATGGGGGCAGATCACCACTCCCTACTTCTTCATACAGAGATTCGCTGGTTTTCATGAGGTACTTTCAAGAATTTTTGAATTGAGGGACGAGGTACGTTTTGATTTTAAAAAACGAAATACAGTACGCCAGTTTCTTGCAAGACAAATATTGGCTGGCAAAACTAACGTACATGGCTGACATTTTTGAAAACCTTAACGAATTGAATCGGAAAATGCAAGGACAAGGAGAGAATTTGGGTTACATGTATGGACAAGCCCAAGCCAAACGGGTTCAAATCAAAAATTCAGCTGTGAAGAGTAGTTCGTTGGACATGTTTAAACGGACCGTCAACATGGTATGTGAAGAAGATGGCATGGAAGAAAAGCTGCTGAATGTGGTGGAAGAACATTTAGTCATACTTCAGGACACGTTTAAGCACTATTTCAAGAATAGTAATATGGAACAGTATGACTGGATTCGCGATCCATTCTCTTCTTCTGCGGATGTATCAGTTAAAGACCTTTCTTTGAGGCGCGAGAATAATTTATGGACCTCAAGAGCACCGTACTCTTACACTTAAGTTGAGTGAAGTGCCTCTGGACCAATTTTGGTTGCTTGTTAAAAATGAGTATCCAACTATCTCTTGTCTTGCTATTGATGTGCTGCTACCATTTTCAACTACATATCTTTGCAAACTCAGCCTCTCATCCCTCGCATTTATGAAAAACAGTAAGAGATCATCTCTAAAGAGCCTGGATCAAGAACTTCGTATAGCTCTTTCCAGCATAGATCCGAACATCAAACGTCTTTGCAAAAATTAGTGTCAAACGGAAGTTAGGAGCTTGGTTTTAATTTCTTGCTTGCTTCTTTCTTGAAACATTATTTGATAAATCGTTTAATTGCAGTGTGCACTTTTATGACATGTTTGACAGAAATGCTTTGAAACACATGAAGCGTAATTTTCTGTAAATAGCTATAGTTTTGTTGTTTAGAATCAACCTCAATACATTCGAAATATTTCTGCTTTCTAAATGAATTTAAATGTTTCTTATAATTGGTTTATTCATATGAAAAAAGCCCCCCCCCCCCGTATTTTTACCAGTGAATGATAAAAACAGTTCTATATTACCACTTCGAAATTAAGTTAAGTGTGCCCCGTTGATCCAGAAATTTCTTAAGTGTGCCGCAAAGCAAAAAAGGTTGAGAAGCACTGCTCTAAACAGTGATCACTGATGAACAAAGTACGTTAGAGAATTGGCTTTGCGAAGATTTTGAAGGCCAGACAAGTGGCTTCCGTTCGTGAAGAAATAAGAGAATTCAATTATTCAAGTATTAACTTTAAGGCATCAGACTACTCTGATGTTATCAACCGGCAAGAATGTGCAATAACTGCCCCCCCCCCTCTCCTATTTTAGCTGGCATATCTAATGAAAGTCTTCAACAATAGATTGAAAACACCAACGCAAATTTTGCGTTTGTTTAGTTCTGTCACACTCAGGTGGTGGAAGGCTGTGCTAATGTGGTGACAGAAGCTTCTTTGTTTGTGATTAGTCAATTGGCAAGAGATGGCTTCATAAGAGCAAAAATCAAATCTCGAAGTATTATGTCATCGTTTGAATCAAAAATGATTTCAACGAGGTTTCGTGAATGGATGTGACGAACTGACTATTTTATGTGGCTTTAACTAACTGATACTTTTCAAGTCCCTTATTTTGTGAAACATTGATGCTTATATGTCAGAGCGACTGTGTGTGAGTAAATATACATTCTTTGTAACCAATGCACTTCTCTCTATGTTTTTTAGTTAATACAACTAAATCATTTTGATAGTTTACATCTAATGTAAAATGAGTAATAAATTTATACTTAATACACTTGGGTTGGCAGATGGAAAAGGTAGAATGGAACTCGAAATGCACCCATTTGTTTTTAGTGGATGCTGGGCTGTTAATGTAATAAAGTTTAACTTCACTTTCGTTTAAAACTGCATTCGGTGCAGGCGTTTTAAAAAAGAAAATTGGACTTTAAAAGAAGAAATATTGCAATGTGCAAAAAAGCTTAAAAAAGTCAGTTTTTGGTTAATTTCGCAAAACTTAACGGCTTATGTGCGAACTTAATGGTGCAAAGACTGTAAATAATTGTGAAGAGTGTTCAAAGGAAGCATTTTAACCGTATTATAACAAAAATTTTAAACACTAGTATTTTTATAAAAATTTTGGAAAATTGAACTTTTTTCTACTTTTGGAGAAATTCAAGCCTTGGTAGGACCCTCAAAGAGTTGTTCAAACTTAATAATATTTTACAAGTGTGTTGTACTTACACATGCACAGCTTTTGGCAGGTATCCACTATAATATTAAAATCTGTTCGCGTCTGTCTGTCTGTCTGTCTGAAGAGCTATCTTCTCGAGAACCGCTGAGAATCGAGAGTCAAACAAAATACCGATCAATTCGAAATTTTCCAAAGAAAACAATAGGACCAATTTCGTAATTGTGCGACTTTAATTAGCGGAGATATTAATTAAAACGTTAATTAACATAACGTTATTCAGGAATTTTTATTTCTTTCCTGTTGCCATTTTGCATATGGGTGAGCAAGTAAAATTCTAATAATTGTTTTAAAAGATATTCTTTTTGGCTGCTGTCCAAATCTCAAATCAACGTTTGGTAGCCTTTATTTTATCGTCTGTCCTTTTTTTATTTTTTACATTCAACGTTCTTAACTATTCGCAACTCCAACGAACTATAGGGGGCACTGCAGTCACTGTCTAATGGCGGAATTAAAAACTAAAACAAACGCATGTGGTAACGAAGAAAATGCTAAAAGTGTTGTGATTTTTGTTGTTATGTATGATTTTTTCGCTTTATTCATTTGAAAAGATTTTTCAAAGTCTTTTGGTTATTCTGACCCATATAGAAAGAAATTAGAAACCAAAAAGTATTACGAAAGTAAACAATTAATGCAGAACACACAGTAAGTTGTTCTGAAGCAGCCATTTTCACGATGTTGAATTCGGAATTTATAAATTTTTGGTTCGCTTCGAACGGCATTTTCATTTTGTACCGTTTTTTCTATACATTAGTACATATTAAGTTCAGTTTCGTGACATTTCCGGCATTTGTTGACATTTTTGTCACATAGTGCACATACGTGGCAGACTGTCAAGAGTAATGTTTAACACTAGATAATTTATTTCTATGACTATATGATTGGATATCTAAAGAAATCATGCATTTAATTCATTCGTCATGGAAATGATTTACCTGATATGCGAAATCTTGTCAAGATACATTATTCTTTCACACAATTTGAAAACCATAACCCTATAAACAGATTTTTGGCGAGCTTTTATTTTTTATTGTTCAAATTCTTAACGTTCTTTCCGGATTTTTCAATCTGTTCTGCGATAATATTTTCAAGAAAATTTATTTGCATACTGTCTATTTCAGTAGGATACTGTAGTAACAAAGGTTATTTAAATCATTTATGTGGAATTAGGTTAAGGAAAAGTGTCCAGTCAATGTTGTTAAGTTCGTTTTTTTTTTCATCGAATTGAAAAACTGATATTTATTCAAATTCACTCAGAACAAAATAAATAAAATGTGCACTCACAGTTTATATATGGTGGTAGTTTTCTTTTCAGTTGATTGACCATTATGTCTTTTTACTTATCGAATTCTGTAATCTTACTATCATTTTATTCCACTCATGATAAAAATTAAAAATGGTTTAACTAAAAACGCGAAATCTCGCCAAGGCTACTTTGCTCGCACTATACTAAAACTATTAACCCTAAACAAATTTGGCGAAACCTTTCAGCTGAGAATAAAAGGAATAAAGTAAATTCTTTCTCGGTTAAACATTTTTCATTTTGTTCTACGATAATAAATTCAAGAAAATATTTTGCATACTGTCCATTCCAACTAAATGCTGCTGTAAAATATGATTAGTTAAATTAATTTAAGATTAAAAAAAACTCATATTCTTACAAATTCATACAAAACAATAAAAAATTGTACCTGGTATAACGTTATCCAATTTTGTTAATCCAGAGTTTTCTTGTTTACGCTTCCACCATTTAATACTTTTTTGAAAGAAATAAGGAAAACTAACATTATTTTGAGAAGCTCGAGAATACTACTAAGGGACGAATTAATTTCTGTTGTTGAAGGCGTTCTTAGACATGTTGGAATGCGTTACTCAGAACAAACTGACCGTGTTTACGGCAACAGATACAGATGGAGCGCAACATGGCAATGTTTTAGTTGCATTCGCAGTTTTATAAATCACCGCAAGGTAGCGTATTCGAGCGCTGGAGTTCCGAATTTTCAGCATATGAAAGTTGTTTCTTTAGCTATGTTTATTGATTGTAGTGTAAGTTTATCATTCACCGGCCTCATATTTTGGTACATTTAGGATGTGCGACTAATAATGTTTATTTTGTAGGACTTTTTGCCGCTACATGGGTGAGTTCTCGAATTGTAATTATTCTCTAAATTTCCTTCCTGTGTCTATTTTTGAAATACAGTTTGTATCGTTAAAAGAACATGTTAAACTAAGATTGTTTGGATTTCTTTAAATGAAACAGAGTTGAACAAAAGAAGGGATTTTTTAAGGATTTTAACTAAAGCTAAATTGGAATCTGATGTCTTGGTATTAAATTAATGCTTATTGGTATTTATTTAGTCTTAGTGCTTTAGTTTCAGGTAATCAACCAAAAAGTGTGTCATTTTATGTAAAAAGCTGATTGTAATTGTACATAAATATTTCAGATATAGTCTATCAGATGTAATTCATTTTAATGTGATCACAGATTATACAGTTGATAATACATATATTTTCGTCTTTTGTGCTAATTAAAAATACTAATAACTTGTGTCATTGAAACCATGATTAACGTTAAAGAGATTTTTGCCAAAAATATGCTGCACTGGTGTTTTGCAAACCTTGCATTACGCGTATTTATTTACTCCTTAGCGCTTTAGAAACTGATGTCAGAGTAATACAAAAACATCAATTGGACATCTCTTTCATTTTTTAAGTAGCCCGTGCAACGCCGGGCACGCAGCTAGTTCCAAATTAAGATTCGAAATTTCGTTTTTTTTCGATCCACCCTAGTGTGCACCTCGAAGCGATTTCGATTATTCGATTTTGTTCTTTTTCTATTCCAATTTTAAGTACATTTTCCTGAGCAAAATTATCATAAGATGGACGAGTAAATTACCAAGTTATCATAACGTAGAACCGTTAAATGGGCAAGCCAATTAGCGAGAAATTCACAATACATTATTTGTAAATATACAGGCGAACCAAAAGACCTTTTACGGGCAAAGCCTTGAGGGTGCAACTAGTAAGGAATATATTTGTTGTTCTTTCCTCCACTAAATTTTTTATTTTATTAAAAATTTAAGCAGACGAGTTTTTATTTTGTTCTTAAATTAATGAAACGAAGTATATACTATGTCCATCTGCGCTGAAGTATGGTCAAACCGTTTTGAAATAGCAGCAAGCCGAAGGAATGTTAACATTTTAAAGAGCTGTTTATGACTGCGTTATTACGTTTATCCAACTGTCAACACGCCGATTCGAATGATTAATAAAAATTACGAGTACAAACAGGTTTTAACCCACAAATTTCGTTTGGTGGATTCAAGAATCGAGGGTTATTATTGATGGTTTTAACTTGCAGTTCAAACTGTTCTTTAATACTGCTTTACCGATAAATTTTCTGTTTAGATTTTCATAATCATATTCGAGTTTTTTTTAATATCTAAATTGCTTTCGTCTTCTATGTTAGCCACTTACATAATCTTTTATTTACTTAGAAAGGCAATTAATTTATTAGGAGATTAATAATGGGGTTGTTTCCTTCAGTCAAAAGTACGACTTTTAGTCACTGACTGAAATTGATAGAATAAGCAAAAAAAAAAAAAAAAAAGCATGGAGCCAGAAATTTTTTTTTCTATTTTCCCCAACAGTTATTTTTTTATTTAATTTTTTTTAATATCCGATTTTGAAAATAAGGAGTATTCTTTATGACGTTAAAAGTGATGTACTTCGCTGCGCTACTCCATTGCCGCGCAAAATGTTTCCGCGTTGCCAGGTTATGATAATTTTTGCTGTGCGTTAATGGCATCAGTGAATGGTATTCCATCACTTGTGATGTCATGTGCAGAAGCGTAAAAAATGAATTTCAATCTACAAACCGATCAAAATAGTTGTTAAAAAATATTAAACTTCATCAATCGATTTTAAAAATTGGTAAATCCTACGTTTTTAAACATGCTCTTTCAGGGAAAAAAAATACTTTTAAACTTTCGGAAACAATTCCATCGATAAATGCGAATGTGTTCATGAATTGTGATGCTTTATTGTAAAATATGAATTATAAACATTAAATTTAGTTTTTTTTTCTTTACAGATTTTAGATTATGGAAGATTATTAGCGTAACTAATAATACGTCTGCAACTGTTCTTTCGTATCTTGCTTCGGAAAGCTATAGCACACTCATTATTGGCAAAATCGAGCCATCAAGTAAGTTCTCATGCTGTATTTGTGTAAAAGATATTTCATTTATGATAATGTGTTAAATGTTGTTCTGCTTCCATTTTAAAGTAGAATAATAAATGAAATAAAAATTTTAATGCACCATGTTTTTAAAATAACTTAAAAGTTTAAAATAATTACTCTAAGCTTCATGTAGATTTAAAGATCCATACAGATACAGAATTTCTTACAAATTGTCTGTAAAATTTGTCGTCGTGAGTTTTTGATAGCTTTCAAGATATTTGTAAGCTTTAAAAATATATATATGGTGTGTATGCAACTGACAATTGATGCATTTACAATTTAACTAACAATTTTATCGCTCGGCAAGGAGAATAAATTGAGGTGTAAGTTTTCTAATTGATAGCTATCCTTAACACTCATAGGTAAGTAGTACATTCCCCATGTTTTTCATTTTGAAGCTTACAAGCTTTTCAAAAGATTAGTCACAAATTTTTTAGATAATTTGTAAGAAATTCTGAATCTGTATGGGGTTTTAAATCTAGATGAAGCTTAGAGAAATTATTTTACACTTTTTAGTTCATTTCAAGAACATGGTGTTTTAAAGCTTTTTTATTTCATTAATTCTTTACGCTTGGGACTTTGATTTATAAAGAGTTGACTGTACTATTGTGTTCAAATTTTGAAAGAGTTTTAGCTCCGTATTTATTAGACTCCAAACGGGGGTTGGCAAGTGAAACGAGCAAGGGCCGGCCCCCTGTTTGTTATCATTTTGCGCTATCAGTATTTTAAACGAAACTAGCAACTATGTGTTTGTTTTTACTCGTGAAAATAGCTTTCGTTATGAGTTCAGTATCTGAATTAAGTGGAAATAACGTGCATCACAATGCTAGTGCTGTGCGAAGAAAAGGTAATCTTCTGATTTCACAAGGGCATTGATGATTGGGGATTTAACTAGTGCTTTGAAGAGAATTCGGCGCTTAGGAGCATTAGGAGCAGGCTTTCGGTAAGCCTCAGCTAATGCCGTGTAAGCAGGCTTGTTAGGGCTGCCATTCATGCATTACGGCTTGATATGGGATGCACATTTTCAGTTTCACTGTTCATTTCTGCCTAACCCGCCGAAAATACGACGCAGTTTTCATTTGCATTCTTCGCAAACTGTTTGAAGTAATTATGATTTAGGTTTTACTGACAGCTTTACTACCAAAAATTTCGTATTAAAAAAAAAATTGAAAAAATTAAATTGTTATAGCGTTATTTATGAGTTAGAAATAATTTATTCCGTATTCCAGAGAAAGACATAAGTAAGCTGTTTTCCCTATAGATGCTAAGAATGGATGAATAAATGGAAAAATGAATGGGGGAGTGTTGGGGCTATGCTTGCTGTTAAAATATTTAAGTTTTAAATGATTTAACATACTCAAAACAATGATTATTTGTTCAAAAAGTTGTATTCGAATAAGGGAAATCAATAGTACCTCCGCCACACTAAATGGTAGTTACTGTTTTTTTACACTGAAAATACCTTCTACGAATTTGACGCATTCGTTGAAGATAAAATAATTTTTACCTATGAAACAGCGATTAGAGTTACAATCCTATAGGAACTTTCAGAAATCTGTCTAGGGACAAGCGTTCCTTAACCTCTTTAGACTCGCTGACCGATAAATTTTTCTTCTCCTATTTCTTTTTTTTTATTTGTTTAAGTTTTGACTAGCTGTTGAAAGAATTTTTGCATTGATTTCTACTATAATTAATAAATAGTAATATTTAAATGCAAATATAAGTAGTAATTGGGGTTATCATGGGTTAGGTTACCACATCGTAACCTACCCAAGCATGTAAACCTTTGAGAAAAACCACGGAAAACTATAAAGAGTAAATCGTATAAAAATGTCATGATTATAATTTTTTTAAACAAAGAAGCTATAACGCTGACAAGGGAAAATGTCTAAGGGCCAGTCAGATTTTTCTGTGGACAATCGATTCGTTGTTCTAAGTCAGGCGATTGAAGATTCACGTGTAAAAAGAACGGTAGAATATTTTTTAATTTTACGCAATTAAAAGAGCAAGAAATAATTAGTTCATTTTAGAATTTCATAAAAACTGCGTATTCATTCATCGACTGTTAAGTTTCTTTCTAAGAATGACACTTAGATCAAGTAACAATTTTTAGTCAGTCTTGGCCATTGAACTATAGCTGGGGTGAATCTAGTATCGGTGCGCCAATGAGAAATAGTCCTAAGTCCTAGCTGGGGCGCAACCAGGGAGTTGTTTGGGGGTTACGCCTCCCATGGCCTGGCTTTTAAGCCATATTGCCAGACTTAGTATTTTAGTATTTGGAGATGTATAACGAATGTAATGCTCTCGCAACTAAGCAAAACATTCTGCGCAAACCACTGAGTCGACGATAGTGCCAAACTCTGGTCAAATTCATGTGCTTTATAGTTGATACCTATCTGTAGCTAGAGTTGTGCCACCAAGAAATGGCAGATCAACTGGAACCGGAAACAAAAGACTTCAGTTAGCTGCACAAATCAGTAGTTGGAAAAATGGTTAGAATTATAAGAAATAAATAACCCTAGTTCAATCATTGTTTGCCTTCTCAAAAACTCCAAAATTAACTCTGTTAACTGATTTAAACGCTTACGTCACATATGCCAACTCGTCGTGGTCAAACTTTACTGCATCTTTTGTAGGCTGTAAAAACTTGGTTCTGGGCAAACAATAAGCATAACGAAGGCAGCCTTAGAGGTTGAAGAGAAGACTGATTATTTCTTTTCCAGAAGAATTATGATTTTCGTCTTCGATTTTAATTAAAGATCCCCGCTACTTGAGCTTACCCTGAATTAGCAGTACATTAAAATCTCATTTTTTTCACGCAGCGCTTCGAACTTACCGCTTGAACCAGGAATTATTGCGCCAAAGTCAAGTTCAATCTTCTGGCGTTCGGTAGAAGTTAAAATGACATACATACGAGTACATACTAGATGGATACACTCTCGTTTTTTAATTTTATAAGATTCCATGCAAACTGTTTGGTGAGTGATACTTAAAAGAAATAATAATTTAAAAAAAAAAAAAAAAAAGAATGCATCGTGTGAAATGAGAATGAATTCCAAAATTATGTTAAAACGTTTAATTTTAAAGAAAAATATTTTTACAGAACGACTTTCCGGCACCAATTCACAGGAGTGACAGCATGAACTTGGTTGAAGTACCACAAGTCACAAGATATTAGATTAGTTCAGCTCTTTGAATTTATTACAGTTCTCGCTTTGTTCATACTATTTTTACGGAATATACTTGCGTTCTGAAGGGAATCATATGCACGTAGAAATATTCTGTACTCCTTCCCGCATTAGGGCTGATCGAATTACTTGGAATTATTCTCCGTTTTTACTGCATCGTATTAGAAAAGCAATTTATTTATTTATGCAAGCTCATATTTTAAATCTTATTTGTGTGTCACGTGCCTGTGACGCTTGATCGCAGAGCATGATGGGCTTCTGAATGGATTTTTATTGATTGCGTGCGAGCGGAGCATTTCTCTTAATGGCATTAAACTCTAATAAACGAAGCTGCAAAGCTTGATGTATGGTGGCATGATATTGAATTGCCCGAATCGCTTCGTGTGTTTGTGTCGTTTGGTTATTTATGAAATTTAGACCAGAGATTCGTGATGTTTCGAAATTTAACGATGTTTACACTTTTCCAATTATGCTAACAGCAGTTTTCATATCGTTTCTATGTACTTCATTGGTTACTGAATTTCTTTGTGAGTTTTGATATTGTTTGTTTTCTGTGTTAAAGTTTTGTGTTTGATAGCAAATTACTGCTCCGTCATTTCAGAGTTTCCTGACAAAGTGTATGTGGGGGGGGGGGGGGAGAGGGGGTGAGATTCAAAAGGTATAAACTCAATACATTTTATAGGAATATAACAAGAAACATAAAATGTGCAATGGAATAGTTATTCTAAAATACCGGGGGGGGGGGGGGGAGGATGGGCATTCGACCCCTTGATCCTCCAAATGACGGATCTGGAAAATCAGTTGCAGGCTTTCAATCTTTTTGTAGTTGTCGTCGTTGGATAGCAACTATCCATGGAAAAAAAATTATTATTAAATAAAAACAAGAAACCCCGACTGCGTAAAAACCAAAAAAACTAAAAAGAAAAATGTTTTAGCCCAGTAGTTTAGAATGCAGTAAATACTAGTGAATAACTACACCGTTGAAATAGTTTTATAACCATACACAGATAAGACAAATCATGAATTTAAAGGCAGAATAGAAGGATCAGCAGTTGGGGCCCATTCAAATTTTACAGGGTTCCTTGAATCAGAAAGGAATGGGCCTCGACTGTTGATCCTTCTATTCTGCTTTTGAATTTATGATGTCTTATCTGTGTACGGTTATAAAACTATTTCAGCGGTGTAGTTATTCAGTAGTACTTACTACATTCTAAACTACAGGGCTTATACATATTTCTTTTTAGTTTTTTTTTTTGTTTTGTTTTTACGCAGTCGGGTTTTTTTGTTTTTATTTAATAATCTTTTTATTTTGCACTTTTTTTGTTAATTTTCATTGACTTAGTTATTATGATTATAAGACGGTATTTCGCAACCTTGTCATTTCATTGAGAGAGTTTGTTTCTATCGTGAGGTTTATTAAGTAACTTGCGGTGGTCTGAACTACTAATAATTAGTCCCTCTAGGGACCCAACTCGGCGTAAAGCTACATATGCTTGACCTTCGGCAAAAATGCGCGAATTAAGTCAACCACGGCACAGCTATATAAACAGCCTGTATAACTCATGATGACGCGAAATCGCAAACGTCGTCAGTCAAATCTTTCTCGCAAAACTAAAAAGCCTCCCAAGAAAGTACAGGTCGCGAAACTCAGTCCCTTGAATCAAGGCAAAAACAAATGCAACATGTTAGAAAATCGCATTAGTACACTTTATTTCTTTTGGGTGCTTATTGCACGGGTTTATTTTGATGAGGACTACAATCTGAGTGTCTTTCCTTCGTTACGCATAATATACTTTTTATCACAGTACAGAATACAAATAAAGAACACATGAAAAAATTCACATCAGAAAGAGGGGAAAGTACATCGGGAACGAGGGTGTCTTGACCCACCACCTGAAGTGGGAGAAGTAATCGCTTAGAGCACTCGGCCATTGAGACCCCAATTAGTAGACTTAGTTAAAGAAAAAAAAATCGGGCAGCGGAAACTACCTGCTTTTGTCGCACGCAGGTGGCATGCGACACAGTGTGCAACACCTATCGTGCGCCGATCCCGAACTGACAAAATATGGCAACTGGTTGTTGATATGGTAATTTTGATTACTGTCATGTGTTTAGTGACACTCCCAAGGTTAAGACAAATCGATTGACGTAAGAATTGCCAAAATCGGCCAAGGCGTTTAGCCTCTACAACGCCACATAGGAACAAACATACATAGACTTATAAACACATCACCCTCCTTTGCGTCGCGCACGCGCAGTCGGGTAAAAAAGGTACCATTGCAAGGTTATACTATTGATTTGAATGATAATTGGCTTGACCATCGACAGATGCCGCCATCAGTGCTCTCCACTAACACTATTTTGACACAAGCTGAAGGAGAAAGAAATTTTCTCCAGTTACCTGCATCCACGTTATAGCTTGACCACGAAAAGAAGGCGGATAACCTTGAAGCAAGAACATCAACTGTATCATTTGTCATAGGTTGTTTGTTATTATTTTTGAATAGATAGGATTCGCGAAACCATGCCTCTTACTATTCGGTGCTTTCTGGCAGATTCTACCTATTACAAATGATGTTTCGCTTCAAGGTCATCCGCCGCCTTTTCATGGTCAAGTTTTAACTATTCTGCGATCGACGCGCAGAACTTCAGGGATTTAATGAACACTTACACCGCAGTCACTAGAAGAAATCCATGTCCAGCGTGTTGCTAACTCTTATTGAAAAGTTCTGTATCATAGAACATTCTGCGTTAATAGTTAACATTCTGCGAACCAAATATGTAGAAGTACCCATCAATCTGTTTCTTATTTCTTCCCTTTGGTTACAATTTCTTCTCAAAAAGCTAAAATGTCTCGCAGTTTATAATTGTTAATTTTTCATTAGTAAGACAATTTTTCATGTCTTCTTCCCAATTATTTAATTTCCTGAGTATTAAATCATGCGCTGTTCAAATGATGTGATAGATCTATCATTATCGGAAAAAATTATCACTTCATCGTACCTTATCCTTAATTCTATCTAATCTAACTGGCTTTTAAATTTTCTTCAAAATTAAATACCCTTTAAGTAATTTCGAACCTTATCATCTTGAATATAATTAACGGAAATATCTTCTAATGAAGATTTTTCCTCCAATGTATGGTAGACCTTTTAAATATATGTGTAATTATCTCATCAAGAGAAATTAAAATACTGCTACTTTTTATACGCTTTTCATAACATTAATTTGGTTTTAATTATTTTTTTTTAAACTGCGTTAATTTTTATCATACTTCTTTTCTTTTTTTTTTTTTTTATTCGACTACTTAGAAATGGACCAATTACCAAGCCTCAGTAATTTGCTTAACTTTAACGAGGTTTTTAGACGAAATTTATTCCTTTTCTTCCTTAATTGTAATTGTTCTGTCGTTAATAAATTTATTGTTCTCACCGTGTTGTGTAGTTTTCTTACGGCAGTTAATGGATTTCCAACGAGCTGCCATTTGCATGTAATTATGGTGCTGAAAAATCTTTGGCTTCGTTTTAAACTTTTTTAAATTGAATAATTAAACGGGACTCACGTTTTGCGAGCGTGAGGGACCATCACCGTTTGAGTGAAGAGAAAGAGAGCGTTGCAGTTTTTGCTTCAATTACTTTAATAATTGATGACTAAATTACGATTTAATAATATTGTTATCCATTACGGAACTTGTCGAATATTTTAGAAATAAGTAAATACCTTTGCGCTAATAGTAAAAGTAAATTAAACGACTTGTGCATGTACACCAAATTTCGAAGAAAAAAAAATGTAGGCATGTTTTTCGGGGCTACTAAAAACCCCTTCTATTCAAAAGGCTTTTGGTTTTTGTAAGATGATCTTTGGGATGGTGGGTCCACATCTTTTTGCAGTGAAAATGGGGTTTCTTGTAACAATGAAAAACGTGACTGCAAATTTTTGCGTTTATGCACATCTTTTTATTTACTTTTAATATTGTCGAATATTTGTCCTGACTGTTGATGAAACAGCACTGAGACGCACAGGGGAGGAGAAGAGACACCTGTTAGCCCGAGATTTTTAAAAAGAGGAAGGAAATATATGTAGGTACGAGGTACGTAGAGTTAAACAATAAGGGGGGGGGGGAGGCGTTCATTTGTGACGGGACCCCCCCGCCCCTGGGCCAAAACTTCTGTGCACGCCCATGGAGACGCATGAAGTTGTGTACATGTGTTTCCAGCTTACTAGGAACTTTTTTTTTTACCAATTAATGAAGATGCTTACTTTGAGATGTCTTTTATTATCCTGCTTGAGACGTCCCCGAGCTCACTTCTTTATCCATTGATAGAGCTATTTATTGTGATCCCGAAAAGGGCCATTCCACGGAAAATGGTTATGTTTCGTTCGTGACGCCTCATATATGTCAAAAAAATACTTTAAATTTATTGTGCAATTGTTTCTGCTTAACAAGTTACAAATTTATGTGTGATATTTTAAGCAAAAAGTTTCGTCATTACCCTTTCAAATTATTACTTTTTAATGAAATATATGAACCGTCACGTGCGGGACAAGCTGTTGACTTTTCGTGTAATGTCTCAACGACGTTAAATCAATAGAAGAAGCTCTGTTTTGTTCGGCTCGTGTATGCTGGTCTGTTAAAGAACTCTGTATTCGTCCTGTAGTGCTCGCCTCGCTGTAACATTGGGTTATTCAACCGTTCGTTGTGGACTGTGTAAGATTATCACTAGAAATACGTATAATTCTCTGCCAGTATTCGCTATATTTCCTCACCACCAGCGCAGCCAGAATTTAACCTCTGGAGTGGAGGGAGGATTTCATATAAGTCCATTATACATGCGTATAAGTATTATACTGAGATCGGAAATTTGACTTAAAACCAGGGGTTCTGAGAGTTGAGACTACGCGCTGTGCCCCTTCTTTTCACTAAAATTTTCAAAATTCTTTGAAGAAAAAAAGGCGTATGAATAAATAACGTTAAATCAGCAGGTACTTTTAACGAGGTTATAATGTATAAATCTAGTGTTGATGGGCGGGGCGGGGGGGGGTATAATTTGAATTAAGGGGAGTAGAAGTGTTAAGTTTTGAGAAAATGAAAAACTTGACAAGGGCAATGCTACTAACAGAAAATCAAGCAGTCCAAAAAGGAATCGATTTCTATTGCGTCTAAATTTAAACAAGTGCCTTATTTTATATTTTTGTTGCACATATTACTGTGAAAGTTTGAAATCTGGTCAGTGTCGGCATTAGCAAGCGCCGATAAATGTCAGTATTCACATAAACAAGACATTGGCGAAAGAGCAAAAATTTCTGGTGAACCACCGTTGAAAGTCGACATTCTCTAATTTCGGGCTTTCACGGTAACATATCGCACTCCGGCAAAGAAAGTGACACAACTCAAACAGCAATGAAGAAAATCAAGGTTTTGTTTTACATAAGTTGTTGAAGTAATTGAGAAATATTACAATACGCCGAGCAAACATTTTATAATGTGACGTTTCCTTGGTTAGTTTTTGTGGTCTAGCTCTAGATACATGATGCATTCTTAAAGCTCAAAAATTTTTCTTCTAAATTATGAAATTTTATTGGTGCTACGAACCAGTTATGTTATTTTACTTTGTACGATTTTTGTGGCAAGAAACAGCATTCAATTTAGAGTTTGAATCAATAGTTAGTACGTTTTTTCCAAATTTTGAGTTGTGTCACTTTCCTTGCCGGACATTCACAAAATGCCCAATTTATCTTTACTAAATTAACAGCAAGCTCTGCAAAAAGAAAAAAAAGTATCTTCACAATATTTTTGCGATGGAAGCATTTTTGTTTACAACTTCCAGCTTTAGCTTTTCTTCTCACCGAAAATGTCATATTCTTTCCAAAGTTGAAAATTTCAATCGATTTCATTGAACGATAAGGAAGAAAGATTGTTTCCTTCTTTTCCCCCAGTCTCCGCCTTTGTCTTGTATGCATACGCAGTTCCACTTTTTTTTTTTTTTTTTTGAAGCAATTCTTTTTACTCAGACCATCTTCCATTCTTTGAATTCATATTTAATAACTTTCGTACATTGTTTTATTTCGGGCACTAAAAGTGAGTTGGAGAGTGAAAGTGCGTTTGACAGCAGCTAACAAAGCGACACTGCTATTTATCTTTTTCAGTTTTCATTTGTCATTTTACGTGTTTATTTTCTGGTTCGTGGACGTGAATACGTAATGACGACCTTATGCAGCAGAAAGTTTGAAACGGATGCACATTATGCTACATTTCTTTTGTGTCTAGTACTCTGATACATCCCGTCCGCGTTGTGTTTTATATCCTTCACTTCTCTCTTTTTTCCGCTGACTATTGCGGCTCCCTTTTTTTCTTTTCATTTTTGTGTCCAGAGGCCAATGACTTCTTATTTGTTTGTTTTGTGTTTGGTTGCTCTAAGGTATGAATTATATCAACAGACAGGGTACCATCAGATGTTTTGGGGAGAATTGTGGGATTTGATCGTCAACAAACACAACACATATTGAGCAAGGGTCTTGATCTCATTCCCTCCACCCAAACTCGTCATTTCAAAATTTTCCGTGGACGGAGGGGGAGGGGGGAAGGTTTTGTATGCAATACATTTATTGGGGAAAAACTACAAAAATGCCAGGTTTCAACTTCTGGGGCTGGCAAATTCACCCTATTTTTGTGCGTTTTTCCGTTAAAATTCGGCATAAAAACTTCCGAGGAAGATGGGTAATGGTAGTTTCAAGATTGGCCCCACCTCGGAAAAATCGTAGATCCGGCGCTGGATGTGCAACTCGCTTCAGGAGAAATGGTTGGCTTTGAAATTTAATGAATTACGGTAGAATTTCGACCACTTATGTAGTAGAATCCCGAAAACTCGACTTTATGTGGATGTGGACGAGGTCAAGGAGGCCAAGTTTCTGAAAATTCCGGATAATCGGGAATGCGCCGCACAATAGGTTTTTCGCGGGGAGGTTTTGCCAAGGAAGTTAATACCGCTGGTTTTGCGTCTTGTCAGAGTGTGAGCTAATTTTCTGGATTCCGCTGTGTTATCGAGAGACAAATTTGCGGAACTGTACTATATGATAAAAACCGGCGTTCAAACAGATCAGGTTTTATTTCAACAGTTGTTTTCTACTGACCGTTCTCGATAGCAAAGACTAGCACTCGGCAAAGGCGCCCATATACAAAATTGTAAAGGGGGGGGGGGGGGCTCAGATATTTTCCCCATGGTTTAGCAGGATATATTCCCCATGGAAACTGATTTCATTGCAGATTAGAGCTATTAAAATTTGACATTTTTAATAACATATTCATTAACGGCTGAAGAAGAAATGTTTTTACATTTTTGTAAAGAAAAAAGTACTAAAAGCAAGGAAGTTCTAAATTCTAAGGGGGGGAGCTTGAGCCCTCACTTGCCCCCCCCCCCATATGGGCGCCCTTAGCACTCGGGATAGATTCCATTATAGAAAGGGGCGATAGGTTGAGGATGGGTACTTTCCGCTCGCACTTGCTATCGCTGTCTTTTTTTGGCTCTACTTTGGACGAACTGCTGAACACGCCACATTGCACTTTTTACTTTCGGGTTCCTCTCCCTATATTGATCAAATCAGAGTAGACCTGACGCATACGCAAATTGGCGGAAGGTCTCGGCTAACGAAAACAGCCAGTAATTGGGCTCTAGAAGTTGCAACCTGGGTTAATTGCTAAGAAGTGAGAAACATTTGGGTACAATTTATGAGTTTACGGATTTGTTTTGATATTTTTAAGGGGGATGGGGGGCAGCACTTGCAAGTGTTCACGAATGTTGAGCTCCTATAAATTTAGCATTCAACTTTCACAAATGTTGAACAAGTGAGTCAGTCGCAAGCAAATTCTTCTTTGAAAGTTTACTTGGAGCAAGCAAATTTTGCGACTACTTTTCAAAAGAAAGCAATTTTTTATTGTGCGATTTAAATTTGAATAACTTAAATATTCGCTTATATATTGCAAATCGTTCTGTTGTAACTTTTGTAAAAACATTTTTTTTTTTCAATTTTCAAGCCCTTTTAATCTATCTAAAGTATCTGCTTTCCTTATTTAAGGTTCATGTGCATTGTGTTCTGATGATTATGGTGCTGAAAAAAACTGTTTTCATAGTTTAAACGAGCTTCCTTTGATTTTATTTTTTCCGTTCCACTAATAAAAAAAAGAGGAGCTTTAATGTTCCAGCTGAATTTGTTTATTACTTAAATTTGCAATTAATTTTTTAAGAACACTTCAAATAAACTGAGTTTAACCGGAGCAAACTTCAACTATGCATTTTAATAATTAAATGCTTTGAAATATTTATCTAACATCAAACTCCCCGTCTTAAAACTTGAGCTTATGTTTTATGACTTTTGTCTTATGAGGATTAGTTTTACAAGGTATTTGAATGTAAAGCATTTCATCCTTCAAATATTTACTCTTTTTTGCTAGTTCCTACAGCTGTATCGCGAGACTTCTATGCATACTTGAATGATCGTAACATTTATGATGCGTAAAACATATTCGCGAAAAATAAATTATTCTCGATAAGAATCCTGTAACTTTGTGCGCTGAATATTCATGCCTGCCAATATTTTCATGGTTGAATTCAGTAATAATTCAGAATTGGCAACATTTAGTAAGCTTAACGTATTAACCATTCCCATGATTAACAATCCTCGAGAAGGGGGGAGGGGTGAAAAAACTGTATCATTACGTGTCTCCAATTGTTATTCAGATGGAATGGTTCATCATGTTTTGATGGTTTCTGTTCGAATTTCCATGGGTCGCGATGTTAAAACTCATAATTCACCGCGTTTCTTCATCACTAAGTGCATTTTTGCGTCCTAGTTCATGTTCTTTTCAATCTAGCTGTGTTAAAATTTTATATTTTTATATTTAATACAGCAACACAATTCCTTGAAACACTTCTTTTAAACACATTTGACACCACCCCACCCCATTCCACCTCTTCACGCGCCACGCTATATTTCATAAACATATTGATGTAAAAGTTTTTATTTCAGTCAAAATGTGTGATGTTACAATTCTTGTTACCCCATCTCTTTTCTCCTTGTCGCAATTTCCCGAACCTTCCTCCTCCCCTCAAAATTTAACATCATTTGTGAACGATCCCTACAACAGTTTATTCATGACTTTCATCTTCATCTGTGTGACGCAATATTTGGGATTAATTTCCATTTTTAATTGAAGGTAAATTTTCCAACTTTCGAGACAAAAAAGGGGGATACAAATAGTATTTTAATTTTAAGCACAAATGAAAATTTTGTGTGGAATTTCTTGGGTCGTTCGAAGCCCTAAATTCTCCTCTTCTGCTATTACGGCCTGGATTCGTAATTCTTTAAGTCCGTAATTTCGGAGCAGTATAAAAACCTTGTGAATTTTTTTCTGCAACGTGTCAATAGTTTTACCAGCAATCAAAGAAAAATTCAAATGTAATTCTATGCAGTTTTGTTTTAATTTATTTACAAGTATTCTTTCTTTCGTTTCGTTCCAGAAAATGTGCACAGAAACTTCATCATTCTCCTTGAAAATCCTATTTTTGTGAGAGGTACTTCGAAAAATATGCAACCTAAGCTTTCAGTCCATCTGACGACTTCTCTGAATTCAATGCCTTAAATTCACGTAATAGGAGACAAAACTCTGTGAGTGGAATTGATAATCTTGAGGTTTAGTAGAAAAACTCAACTTAAAACGAACAATTTTATCTTTTGCGTTTCATCGCAAGTGGTTTATGTTTCGTACTTGGATAATTTAGATGTATTGTTTCAGATCTAATTTCTGGAAAGTTTAGTGTGAAGGAAATGGAAAATGCTTTTTTTTTTTTTTTTGCTCACTGTTAGCAATCGGCAAACATTTTGAGTCTTTTTTTTTTAAAGCTGAATCAATCGAATGGGGGCCTGATAGTTGAAACCTTCAATTTTCCTGAAACTTTCAGGATACTTAACTATTATGGTGATAAGAAAAAGTGAAGCTTATTTCCTCTCTTATTTGGTTTGTTGGCCCTCAAGTGGAGGTCTAAGTTTAGGGTCCTGAGAAAAAAGAGCTGAATATATTATCGTTTTGCTTCAAAAGCAGTGAGTGAACCAAGCCAATTCTTTTAAATAAGTATATACTACTTGATACTAGGTACATGCTAGCTAGCATAAATAATTTGGTGGCTCACTCATGGCTTTGAGGGCAAAGGTCAATTGAAACTGCTACTTTTTTTTACTTTTTTTGCCTTGTTTAGGCCCGGCTATCTGCTAAAGCCACGAGTAACACTCGGAAATAAGCATATGATTAACTACTCACCACAGTATAGTACTAAGAAAAATATAAAATAGTTGTCGTTTCTCTTGACTTTAATAGTTAAACGGTCTCAAAGTCGATGATTTTTTTATAATGCCCAATTTTAGAGGTCAATAACTTTGTTCGCGATGGGTCAACAACTTGGTGACACAGCTGTAATTATAGTCCGAGTGGTGTAGTTTAAGGTCCAGGGTAGGAACACATAGCAACTAATCAACTTTTTTTAATTACACGGTCTCAAAATTTATAATTTGGAACAAAAATGAATCACAGTTTTAGGTCAACTACTCTAAAACACCTGAGTCAATATCTTTGAGCAAGAGCTGTAATTATGTTCTAAGTGGTGTAGTTTTAGACTCATGTCAGAAAACCATGAGATCTAATCATCATACTTAATTAAACGGTCTCAAAAATGATGATTTCAACATAAAAGAGCGTTTTTTCACGAGTTTATATGCGTGTTACTCAAAATCTTATGAGCTCAAACTCACATAAATACTAGAACGAATCAACAGCCATATGTATTTTAAGCTCCCAAAGTTTCATGCTTCCAGTGTTATAAAATTTTCTGTAACTTTGACCGCAACATGGCAATTCTTCTCACAAATCTGATCCGCCATTTTGAAGTACTATATTTTGGAGGTCTTAGATCCTCAGTATTCGGCTCTCGAAAGTTGAAAATGAGCATCAGATCAGTTTTAAATACATCTCTACGCCTCAATAAAATTTCATCCCATTGGGGGGGATGACCGAGCGGGGAACAGTTTGTAAAAATCATGTCAGTTGAATTGGAATCACCGTGATATAACATTGTGACAATTCACATGCATCTTTTGTTATTTTTCACTTTATAATCATCATAAATCAATGCTTTATTTTAGGAAGAGGATTGCAATTGAGTAAGAGATTGAGTTTATAATTACAGTAGAATTTAAATATACACTACTTAGTAATAAACTTTAAAAATAAAAAAATAAAAACATTAAATAAGGCTCAAAAGATAAAAAATATATATAACGTCAAAACGTCAAAAAAAAAAAACCAAGTTTGTTAGACAATAACAAAATATGCAGGTGACCAGGTGAAATGTGCATAAAGATTATATCAGAGTGATTCCACGTTAACTGACATGATTTTTCAAACTGTCCCCGCTCGATCGTCCCCGAATGGGATGAAATTTTATAGAGGCGTAGAGATGTATTTGAAACTAACCTGATGCTAATTCGCAACACCAGAGCTCGAATACGCTACCTTGCGGTGATTTATAAAATTGCGGGAAAAGGTAAAACACTGCGTTTCACGTGTTCTATTTTGGGCAAAACAAGCAGTTTGTTATGTACATTTTTTTATTTGCGTAATTCATCATTTGGAATCGTCATCCGCAACAGCGTAACATCAAAAATATCTGCTAAAGAACTGTGAATAAACATTTTACTTATCTTGTTCAGAGTGAATTTGAATAAATATTAGTTTTTCATTTCGGGTGAAAAAAAGCGAACCTAGTAACATTGGCTGGACACTAGGGCCATGCTGAAAAATTATTGCGTTTCCTAAACCTAATTCCACATAGTTAATTTAAATAACTTGTTACTACAGCATCTAACTGAAATGAACGGAACGCAAATTAATATTCTTGAAAATATTTATCGCAGAACGGATTGAAAAATCTGGAAAGAACGTTAAGAATTTGAACAATAAAAACTAAAAGCTTGGATTTTTTATCGCTAAAATAGTGCGCCAACTTTACTTTTTTGCTCTGCAAAAGCAGTCATTATCGGTGGAAGAGTTTCACCAAAAATCTGTCTGGGGGGGAGTGGGGCTCTCTGCGGCCCTCACCAAGGCGCCTCGAATTTAAGTTATTGGGATGGCGAAAATTCTCGATTTACCGAATAAAACTCCAAATTTTGCCGAATGCTGATAATTTTGCTGAATCGTCAGACAAAATGTGCTGAATAGGGAAATTTGTGGAAGGTCGCAGTGGCCTCCCATCGAATTACCATGAGAAAAACTCTACAATTCAATGCTTTTTCCCAATTTTT
Source organism: Uloborus diversus (assembly GCF_026930045.1). Lineage (NCBI taxonomy): Eukaryota > Metazoa > Arthropoda > Arachnida > Araneae > Uloboridae > Uloborus > Uloborus diversus. The sequence goes on along the minus strand of NC_072731.1, from coordinate 67,566,814 downwards.
GGAGAGTGTGAATCGACTTTATTTAAGTTACAATACCATTTCTAAATTTTATTTACGAAAATTTTTTGTGTCTTCTTTCGAACAAAAGTTTCAGCAAAAGTATAGTGGCAAAAGTGAAACATTCTATTTTACCAAGTTTGTAGTGACCTTATTGTAGTTATACTTCAGCCTACGAAACGCGTCGTGCTGATTGTCCTTTTCGCGGGAATTGAATTTCAGCATACGTTTGTAGTAGCTGCGAGGAGCAGGTGGGAGTTATTCATAGAATTGTTAAATATAGCCCTCATTTGACAAAAGTTGCTTATGCTTGTTTTTTCCCTGCAATTCCGTTTCAATTTTCTGCTTTTCCCCACCTTTTTTCTGAGGCTTTCTGTAAAAGTATTTATTTTGGATTGGAAGCTTTAAAACCTCTTATTTAAGAATCGACAAATATTAGCGCTTACTTTTTGGTTAGATTTGAACTGCAAGAAAAATTTATTGATAAGAAAGTAATCTTTAGTTTTTAAGTTTGAATATTACTTATCGCAATTCTGAAATGAGCGTACTTTGTCCTTTACAGAATGAACTCCCTAACTTTTCATCGTCTTTTACGGCAGCAAATTATAATACAACCCAACTTCAAATTAATAGAATACTTCCCACTTTTTGGAAAAAAGTTTATTCTAATTAAATAGAAGTGCAAATTAAGTATTTAAATAAACGTGCCATTTTTTTTAAAGACCCATTTCATTTCAAGTATACTCGATTAAAAATAATCTTAGACAGAATAATTCAAAAGTTTATAGTTCTGAAGATTTACATTGAGTCAAAAAATTAGAACATTCAAATTAAAGTGGAGGGGGAACAGTTAAAAAAAACAATATAAATAGTAGAATGCGCCATTTTTTGTTGGATTCAATGCTTTAATTCTTTCTCACACGGATTCTACCACCTGCTTGCATTTAAGCGCCATTTATTAATTACGTAAGGGTCTCGAGGGGGAGGTGGGGGTTGAAAAATCTCTACGCACCTTTACTTTGGGGAGGGGGGAGGTTCAAACCCATTCTTACGTAATATTTTCCAAGTCGATATTTTACATTAGAAATCGCTCGGTTAAGTGGTTTGACAGGGATTATATTTCATTTGCGTCTGGAAAGGAAAAAACATATGATGAGCGGTTTTTTTTTTAAATTTCTTTTACAAAGAATGAATAGTGTAAAATATAATAAAAGAATCGCACTACGTATGGTATGTTTTATTTTTAACGAGTATCGCATCATATACGAAAAAAAAAAAAAAAAAAGCGAAAAATATTTAGTCTAGATTCGAACCTTTTAGTACATATTCCCTTACACAAGAGGTTTAATTTAATAATAGTGAATTTAGTAATCATTCCAGTGATGTAAAATTCGTTATTTTAATTATTTTGAAAAACGAAATGGACTCTTACGTAAGAATCGGGGGGAGGGGTTTGAAAAATCTTACGTACCGTTACATAGGGGGAGGGGGGTTAAAAATTGCCAAAATCGTCCTTACGTAATTAATGAATGGCCCCTAATCGTTTCTGAGAATGTTTCCATACCCTCTTCAATGCGGCAACGAATCAATTTTGTTGGCGGGCACCTGGTATTGAATCGCTTTCTTTAGATTTGACGGTACCGAAAATTCTTGATCGTATTGAGATTGGTAGAGTTGCTAGACCAGTTTAATACCGAAATTCCTCTTTCGCTTTAAAATTCTGAGTCGATTTAGATATGTGACACGGAGTAGAATTTCGCTGAAAGATAAAATGTGTCACTAAATGTGTAACTGCTGCGCCTCAGATGAAGTATCATGCAGTATTATTGATAAACAGCGAAAGTCACGCATTGTTTTATTTTAAGATATATATAACTTCCCAATTCCAGCAGCCCTCATGCACCTACAAATCAAGAAGGATGTTTCAAAGTGGAGAGAACGTCTTACACAAGGTTTCTCATACGCTTTTCTTTTTGAACGTCAAACCTGAACACCTTTTTTTGTTTACAGATATATTTCAAAAAAAGATTCATCTCTGAATATAATATTTTCCCTTGTATGAGCTTCTCTTTGCTCCAGGAGAGTCGTGCACGTTTCTGCTTCATGTTTATCTTTGGTCTTACTTCGTAGATCCGCAATTAAAACTGCAGTTTATGCTACCGTCAGAGTAACAGGTATGCAAATACTTTAGTGACTTTTTAAAATTCACATCGAATGAATAGATAATTCTACTTTTTTGATCCATATAAAAAATCTATTTTTCCGATGTGTTAATGATCCATGAGTTGTTAAAATAATATCTGAAAAGTTGTTTAAATTGATTTACCCATTCATAAGTAACAAGCTTTAGTCTTTTTAATTTGCATGCTTTCATTTTTCCCGACAAGTTTTGTTCAAACAGTTCTGATATTCTATTATTTTGAATTTGGGTTTTAGCCATTTGCATTCCCAAACTGTTAGATTTTTTTTTCAATTATTTAATTTTTCGCAAATTTCTAATTGTGATGTTGACAAAAGAGAGCATGCAAATGAAAACTTTTGTTTACTCAAAATACTTATTTTGGTAAAAGACTCGTGTCACCAATTGCCGTGCAAAATTGTTCTGTAATAATTTGAAATTCCTCGGTTTTTTTAGGATAATGTTTTACTTCTTAAAATTCTGAATATAAATTGCAAGGTAATTATATTTAAAAAATGTCGCGACTCATCAAAAAGCTCGCGACCTATAAATAGCACACTACCCTACAAGTTTTTTTTTTATAGAAGTTTCTTTTTTTTAATTTCAAACGCAATTTAATTTTTAAAACAGTTATATCCATAAAAATATTTATATTTGTTGCCATTTTTTCGTATTTGTACTGTAACGAGAGAGAAGTGGTTCATTTTGTGCTTTAATTACAGAATAAAATTTAAAAAATAAATACACTTTTAGTGATTTTTTTTTTCTATTCCGTTAGGCACTGGGGAAAAAAATCTTTGACTTTCTCTTCTTCCTGTGATAGTCAGCTGCGAATCGTCCTGATGTTTTCCGTCCAAAAATTGGAAAATGTTTTCAATTTCAGTGCATATGTATCCAATTTTTCTATTCTGTATTATGACGAAATTTGCGATACTTTGCAGACCTGAAAGTTCTCTTTCTACTGATATACTCGAAAACACGGTAAATTCAAATATTCAAAAATGTATGCAAGTTTAAGGCATATTTAACTTTTATTCTATTCTGTGACGAAAAGAAAATGTATTATACTGCGTAGGCTTTATCTTCCCCTCCCCACCTACAGATATTCGAGTTTTCGAAAGATTTCCAATATGCAAAAATTCAACGACTCGAAAAATATATGCTATTTCAGTGTGTCAACTCACCCAAAGTTGCGTGGAATTTATTTTGCTTCGGTTTTTCTCTGGCTCAGTTTACCAACAAATAACAGCTTGTTCACTTCTAGCTTTAGCAGCTGTTATGTTCCTTTATTCTTGTGCTTTCAAAAAGTGTTATGCCTTTGCAATTCAAAGATAGTTTTGTGTTATGAAAATTGTCCATGTACAAAAATTCTATTTTCAGTATGGTAGGACACATACCTTTTTAGGAAGTATTGTATTCGCGAAAAAAATTTCACTCCAAAATCGGCCTTAATTTCCATTTTTCTCACCCCCCGAATGAATGTTGAGTTTCTTTTTCGACCCGACCACACGTGGATATATGCCTAGGAACCTACAGGCACCCAAAATATCCATTTTGACGACCCCCGAATTAATTACAACAAATTTTCTCATGACGTCCGTATGTATGTGCGTATGTATCTCGCATAACTGTATGTCTTAAAAAGTTGAAATTTGGTACGTAGGCTCCTAGTAGGGCCTAGTTGTGAACCTACCCTTCTGATTGCATTCAGATGTTCCTAAGGGGGTCTTTTGCCCCTTTTTGGGGGGAAATCATTGTTAATTTCGATGTAAACTGAAGTAGTGTTATGATTTGTCGGACACTTGGCAATATATCGCCAAGTTTTGTCGCGAACTTGGTGACAAATTCGGCGGTTTTTTTTAATTTTTTAAAATTTAGTTTCAATTTGGCCAGTGTTGGGGATGTTTAGAAAGTAAACAATTAAATTACATTAAAATTGTCAATAATGGGGAAATGACATTAAATTGGAGTAAAAAGAAGTCATGTGATGCACACATCAGCTCTTTATTTTTTAAAAAGGAAGAAAATCCGTGATGCGTCGTTTAAAATATCCATATTATTACCTTGTTCCCCCAAAATAAAAGAGTGGATTAGAAATTATAGAGGCATATGATGTTAAGTTATAAACTATTTTTTAAATGTTAAAGAAATAGTGCAAACTGGACACTTTCCATGTGTGCGCCACTGGATTTTAACTAACGGTTTTTTTTTTTTTAAAGAATACACACACCAACCAGGAGAGGGGGCCCGTAAAGGTCAATAGTGACGGGCCCTAAAAATTCTGTGCACGCCCCTGACACCGACACACATAGGGTAGTACGACAAGCTTCATCAATTTGTAATAACGCTAGGAAATACAGCATTTGGTTTCTGACTTCTATCGTTATAAACAAGAACAAAAAAAAAAAAAAAAAAAAGAAAGAAAAGAAAAGATGGGAGGGCTTTTATTATTATGCGTCAGGCTTTTTGGGAGTTAAAATTGTTGCAACAACAACTCAGTAATTAATGAGCATGTCTAATGAGTGAGTAAACACAATATTTTCTAGTCAATGAATGTGTGGTACTTTTTATTTCAACCAAAGCTTCACGAATACTTTGTACTCTGCACTCCCTAACCGCCCTAACGTATTACTCTTCTTTTGTTTTCGTTGCTATCTGGTTTACTTTTTTTTTTCTCTTCGCTTTTTCATAATTTTCTTTAAAGCATTATTTTTCCCTGTTGTAATCGTTTAGAAAACAAATTACTGTTGCAAATTCATTCAGGAAAAAACTTCTAAATCTTTATTATTTTTGGGTTTCTGATGTTCAAACAATTCATATAATAGGATGTGTTCATTGTCTGGTAAGATTACCCTACTTCGTCTTGTATAGATAAAACACTGAAATTATTACTTGTTCACTTGACTAAAAGAAAAATCAGTGCCAATTTATATGAAAAAAGTTCCAAGTTAACAACAAAGCTCTAACGATGCTGAACGTTAACTTCTGTGGACAATATCGTGGCAAATGTGGTCAGCCTTGATTTCACAGGAGTTCTTTCGATAACTGGTAAAATAAATCCGGCAGAGTTATAAACTGACCATTCTACTGGGAGAAAAATCGTGCAACTTGGACCTGCTGGACTTCTCTAATGGCTTTGACACGCTTTGATTGCGTCGAATGGTCTCCGTGTTCTCTATCAACGAACAGCGCGAGAAGTGTCGGAAACAGAGTACTTCTCGCGTTTACGCTGTGACCCCATCGGCTTCTCTTCGCTCGAGCGAATTTCCCGTCTTCCGGGAAAACATAAATTTGTCGGCGTCCAGACGCGGATTCCGACAGCTTGAAAGAGAGAGAAAAAAAAGTAAGTTAGAAAAAGGAATTGATGTGAAGAGGTCAAGGAAATCTGTGCGTCCATCTGCTGGTTTGTCGCAGCTCCACTGATGTGTGAGAAAGTAGCGGGATAATGATCTGGAAATTGTAAATATCGGTGAATGGTTTGCAATTAAGTTTTGACGCATCTGTGGATAGAAAGCGGAATTCGATGCCTAACAAAAATGATAAAATCCCCAATTCATTGCCTCGGTCTGTTGGAGTGGCTTGATTTCGTGAATCACTGGACACTACTATTAACTGCAAAAACATTTGCATAGAATGAATGGGTTTGTTTCCATCAGTCGTAAGTTCTATTTTTAGTCACTGAAGTTGATAAAATGAAAAAAAAAAAAAAAAAAAAAACACGGAGTGAATAAAATCTCTTACTTTCAAAACTTTTAATTTTAATTAATTTTTTAAAAATGTTTAATCTTTCAAACAAGGCGTGGTCTTTATGACGTCACAAGTGATGAACTTTGGCGCGTACTCCACTGTTGCGCTGAATGCTTACGCTTGCCGTCTACCGCATTTCCAGCTTATGATAATTCAGAAGCGAACTAAATAGTGCCCTACGGTTGCTATCAAACGTATCTTTGCCAATACATGTGAGTAAAGATGCGAATTAAATATTGTGCTCTGCGCTAATGGCACCCTTGAATGGCAGTTCATCACTTGTGATGTCACGTGTAGAAACGTAAAAAATAAAATTGAATCTACGCAGGGATTAAAATAATTTTTAAAAGACATTAAATTTTTAATTTATTTAAAAAATGGTCAAATCTATGTTTTTCAGCATGTTCTTTCGGGGAAAAAAAAATACTTTTAAAATTTCAGAAACGATCCCATAGGAGTAAAGAATTCGCCCTGTTTTTCTCTGTGTCGGGAGAGTGAAAATGGACGGATTATCTCAGGAACTTCCCCATTATTTTTAAGCTTTTAAATGACAACTCTAAGGACGCTAAAATGTGTTCACATTTTCATATTTGTGTTGTGTACATTTTCATATTTGTGTTATAGCTGCGTCGCATACTTTGCGAATCATTCTCTTAGGATACGATTTCAGACAATTTTTCTCAACAATTCAGAGGAATACAGAAATTGCGGAGAATGGTAAGCGTTACCAGTGCTGTAGCTAGAACAAAAAAATGGCGGAACCCACTAGAAGAAAAGGTGTTTCATGCCAATTGATACTACATTTGTATTATTTTTACAGAAACAAATACTGGGGGCGACTCCCCTTCCAAAATACAGCACTGTTAACAAAAAAACACCCTCTTTAAAAATGAAGATAAAAAAATAATAATTTTGAACACCTGCAATGTTCTTTTTAAATAGTTCAGTCACTAACGATAAAATAATTCAATTGTCATCATCAATCAAGTCCTTATAATGCAATCAATAGAGTGTATCGAAATACAGTCGAATCTCGATAACTCGAATCTTAAAACTCGAACATTCCTTTACCTGGAAGTTTTTCTTCTGTCCCAAACTCTTGAAATTGTTGTGCAAACTTCCCATAACTTGAACGTTTTAGCCGGTCCCTTGGAACTTCGAATTATCGAGAATTGATTGTACATTACTAAAATTCGTAGAAAAACTTGAGTTATGTGAGAAATCGCTAGAATTTTAATAAAATGGCCTAGCTGTAAAATATATTTAAAAATGACGTAAAATCGAAATAGGTGACTAATGTAGGTAAAAACCACAAAATATGAGTGAAAGAGTTGGTAGGCCAACCCTTTCACTAACCAACCATTATTGATTTCCGTATATGCCGGGTTAGATTCTGAGTGTTCTCCTTTCATTCATTTATCACTTCGCCATCTTGCTGTCTCAGTAGAATGTAAATATTCTTAAGGTTGACAGAGGGTGAAAAATAAATCCCGGGTCGTGCGACCGAGTCTCTGACACATGCTTCATCTTATCTTGTCGGCCGTTGTTGGAGACACCAGAAGCCTCGGTTGGAAATGAGTGATGGATTTCGTAATCTCTTTTTAGGGATAAATTGGATTTACAAAAGAGTTACTTCGAAACGTGATTAAGCAGCTAATTTCGTCAGTGGCCTGGCATGGGGGCGCTTCTTTGACGATTGATTTAGATTATGATTATTTAGTTTTTTTTTAACTTAGAATCGTTTAGATTGCGTTACGAATTGAGATGCAGACATTTATTGGTGTGTGGGAAGGCGTTGGGGACGATAAACGAGCCGTTACATTTTTAGAGAAAAAGCTGTCGTATTTACTCGTATAGGGGGAAAAGGGACACATACGAACAATTTTTTTCATTTTTTAATTTCTCAAAAAAGATTATAAATTTTTCGGAGAAAATGTGTCCCCATGAGTGAACAGTTTTTCCTTTGTGCCCTGGATTTTTTTCAGATTTTTTTAAAAATCATTTCTTTATTTTATGGAATTTTATTTAAATATCGTCGATTGTTCACATGTGAACAAGACTGGGGTAGATATGAACACAATTGAAAAATGCAGGACAAGCATCATATTTCAACGAAAAACTTGTTAATAAGAAACATATACGTATATACCAATTACATTGAAATGTTTGTATCCTCCTTTACTGTGTCAGTTTAAATTGAACAGTAGTTGTCAATGAGAAAATATTTTTTCTGAACTGGGGGGTATAAACCCTGCTCACAGTCAAATTTTAAAGTTTCGTAGCATGTTCTAATTACTGGATCAGCCAAAACAAAACTTATAAGAGCAAACAATACCTGGAATATTTTATTTATTCTTGTTATATAGTGCGTTTAAGCTTCACACACATATGATTTTTATGAATTTAAAAATTAATATAAACTTTAGTTTTTAGTTAAAGGAAAATGTTTTGTCTTTTTCCCCCCTTATCTTCTATATATATAAAAATGGAGTTTGGTAAATTTGTTCCCTAAAATCTCAGAAACTACCCGGCAGATTTGGCTGAAAATTTCCCCGTTTGTTCAGTTTGGTACTGGGAAGGTTTATAGACCAGTTCGAAAAAAATCCAATTGATAGTTCCCTTTTTATTCCAATTTTAGTCCCAATTTCCGCATAAATGCACCAATAGGGGGATGGAAAAAAACGTGCACATATTAACATTATATGTCCATCGAAAGCGCCAATTTTTCTGCTGAAAATAGCATCTGTTCGAAGTTTCTAAATTGTATAAAAAACGAGTTATGAGCTTTTTTGTTCCCTGTTCGAAGGCTTTCATCAACCCAAGTCATTATTTAGTGTGTCATCTCAACTCCCAAGAATTGTTGTATTGTTGAAATTTTTTGCGTTTCGTCCGACTTTTTGAGGCTTTTCTCAAGTCAAATCTTAAAGTAACGTTTTCCCACAAGATTGGCTAAAAATAAATGAATTTGACTGATCATTTTATTTTTAAACGGAGCTTATGTAATTAATGGTTTATTATTATTATTTATGCTGATTGGACACTTGCTCACTATATCCAACCAACCAGCAGAAATATCGCCAGAATTTTTTCAGAAAGATTTCAGTAGCTGATGTATTTGGCAGTTTTCCCCACTGTCGCTGTTTTTGAGCCCAAAGACTACGTAATAATGTTTCTCAGCTTTCACCATATAAACAAAATATCGCCAATCAAAGATACTTTAAAAAAAAAAAAAAAAAAAAAACTGTGTAAAATAATTCAACAACTAAATTAGGCAAATCCATAAACCGCACAAAAACTTCCATTAATTTTTCTTTTTGCACGATTTCAAACAATCGCCAAATTTTACTATTTATTTTGGAAACATTTCGGATGGAACCGTTTAGCGCCATTTTTTTTGACCAAAAGTATCTCAGCATCTGGCAACAATATTTCTATAATAAAAATTAGTAAGGAGGGGAAGTATTATCGAAAGTGTCCCAAACTGATTCTTGCAAATTTGGTAAGATTTTAAACCGCACCAAGTGTTCACAAAAATTGAAATTTACCAAAATAACTAAAGCAAGTGTAAAGGGAACACGGACGACTACATTTTTTAAAACAGTTCGTACATCAAGCCATACAGATAAGAGAAGGTTTTAGATTAAAAAAAAAAAGTACTAACAGATAAATCTTTTTAAACATGTCAAGTTTAATTTCATGTTTCGGAAATTCTTCAAATTTGTATATGCTTAAATGTCGTGCTTTCGATTCTAATTGAATACTATTTTGTTCTTTATACTTATTGCTATTTTAGTTTAATGAGTAGGGAAGAAGCTCGATTTTTAATCAAGTCAAAAAGGTTTGTTTTAAATTCTTTCTCTTAAAACAGAAAAGAAGGGTAGGTAACGATTGTTTCTCGTAATTTTTACTGACCCAGGCAACGCCGGGTATTTTTGCTAGTAAATATTATATAACACTAAATTGTTAACCAACTATTTAGTAACAAAAGAATTTTGAAAATTTAAAAATAAGAAAATAAATAATTGAGTAATAATTAACAATGAATTTACAAACTGATTGGAACAAAATAATAATTATAAATCTTTTACACCCCATTTTAGCCTACTTTCCCAGTAAAAGTCGGAGAAAGACGAAAAAAGCATGAAAAGGGGCTAATGCATCTTGAAAATATTATAAAAAAACAAAAAAAAGTCAAAAATAAAAAAAATAATTAACTATCGAAAAATTAAGAATTGCATAGTAGGGTATTGAGATGGGGGAAAATGTCTGTCTGTCGGTCTGTCTGTCCGCCCCCCCCCCCCCCAATAACATTTGAGTGAATAGTCCGATTCGAACAATTTTTTTTTGTTCGAAAGATCTCGGCGAGGACACATCAATAAGAAGCCTGCATATGTTGTTTACATTGATTTTCAAAAAGCTTTCGATAAGGCACCGCATGTTGCTCTACTTATTAAATTAGCTGATATAGGTATAGGAGGGAAAACTTTCATTTGAGCAAAAACTGGCTGACCGGAATGAAACAAAGGGTAGTTGTAAGGGGAAATTATTCTAATCGGAGTGAGGTTTTAAGCGGGGTTCCTCAAGGATCAGTGTTAGCGCCTGTTTTGTTCATTGTTTTTATGAACGATATTTATAAAAACATTTCTGGGAACATGAATGGTTTTGCTGATGATGTCAAAGTTATGGGGAGTGTTGAAAATGAAGAACAAGCAAATCAGCTGCAAGAGGATCTAGATCATATTACAGAGTGGGCTGATAAATGGGGTATGGCTGTTAATGTTGAGAAATGTCAAGTGCTACATTTAGGGCATGGAAATAAGTGTACAAGTTATTATTTGCAAGGTTCAGTCATTAGTCAGGCAGAAAAAGTTACTGATCTGGGCGTCTTAATAAGTCAGGATTACAAGTTCAGTCAACAGTACAGCATAGATAGTAACAAAGTCAATAAGATGCTTGGGTTTATCAATAGATCTATTTCAAACAAATCTAGAGAAGTTCTTCTTCCCTTATATAGAAGTTTGGTAAGACCTCATTTGGAGTATGCTGTTCAGTTTTGGTCTCCTTATCTTAAGAAAGATATTAACGTATTGGAAAGGGTTCAAAGGCGGGCTACAGGACTAATAAATGGACTTTCTCATTTAGACCAGGCTTAGAAGGCTAAAAATGTACAGTTTTGAACAAAGAAGAGACCGAGGGGACATGATTCAGTTATTTAAATTTATTAAAATGAAAGATGTTACAGGGCTGAAGTTTAGCACTGAAAACAGGACTAGGGATCATTGTTTTAAGCTATTTAAATCTCAGGCTAACATGGATATTAGGAAAAATTATTATTGTAGCAGGGTAGTGGAACCTTGGAACAGCTTACCGGAAGAGGTGGTAATGAGCAAGGGAGTAGATAGTTTTAATAGACCTATTGATCTTCACTGGGGATTGTAAATTGACTAGGAACCAGTCTAGCTGGGCCCAGAGCCTGTTGCTGATCGTCACTTTTGTATTTGTATTCCTACATTTATTTTTTGATTTGAACTATTTTTTGTTAAAATTTTAACATTTCAAAAAAACTAAACATTAGCGCCTACGGGGAAATTCAAGGCAATTCCGAACTGTGAGGCGAATTTGCTTCAAACAAACTTTGTAGGAAAAAGCTTTTGATAAAAACTTGTATATAAAATATCTTTTTGATTTGAACAGTTTTCCGTTCAATTTTGAACAGTTCAAATCCCTTTAACATTACGCCTATACGGGGAAACTGAAAGTCAGTACAGATTCCATACTTGAAGGCGGATTTACTTCAAACAAATTTTGTTGGAAATAGCTTTTAACGACAAACTCCAGACTCCGACTCCAAGAATTTAAGGGCACCTGACTCTGACTCCTGTGCCCGACAATTAGTCGGACTCCGACTCCCCGTATTCGACTCTGACTTCGTAGCTTTCGCAAAAATTTATACACGGAGGACAAATGATTGACTCCAATTCTTGGATATTCGACTCCGACTCCTTTATTTCAAAATGAGATTGACTCCGACTCCGAACTTAGTTTTATTTTCACGCTGAAGTTTTAATTTAGGTATTCAGTTTTCGGCGGATAAACTCGGAAGTCATTTATGTTCTACATAAAGATATCCGCAGACGATTTTTTTTTTTTTTTGACAGTGAAAATTATTTTTTTAAGTTGACATTTTATTGTTTTCATTTATTTTAGTAAGTGCATTAATTCATTTAAAAAATTATTTTTGGCAACAGGGGAAAAAGAAATGATTTTTTTATATGATGTATTTATTTTAATGAGCTTATTAATTTTTGAGCAATCACGATTGCTTATTGCTTTCATTTGACTGTTTTTGAGATCCTTTGATTTTTTCCCACCGCCACCCTCTGCACCATCACCGTAAACAGGCGGGCTCCTCACGCTGTTGCTCCTATAGCGAAAGCCGTCTCCAGGTTGCATCCATGTCCTACACACACGCGCATACATACACAACTACACACACACACACACACACACACACAAACACATACATACAGACACTTACACATATACACACACAAAAACTTACACACACACACACACAAAACTACCCACACTTTCATGCCTGCACACATGCCTACGCACACATACCCCATACACACAAACACACATATCCCCCCCCCCACACACACACTCGTGATTGCGAAAAACATAATTTGAATTCAATATGTCAAAATTCAAATTAATTATTTTTAATTATTTTTTTTTCGTTTTGAAAACTGTTAAAGAATTTTTTTTAATGGAAAAAAGTGTATTAGTTACTTTGTTTAAAAGGTGCTGCTATTTTATTTGTTCGTTTATTTATTTATTTTTTTTACGCATCTAATTTTTTAGATGTGTGAGTAAAATTTTATTCCTAGAAATCAGCTTTAAATATTTGAAAAATATGTTAGAAACAATTTGCGATTTTAGCTATTTTTGAGAATATTGATCAGGTACTAGAAAGTAGTATGGGTATGCGGGAAAGTAGGCTCGTTTAGTTCTAGATGGAACTTCTTGTTAACACTTATAATAAACGTAGACTAATATTAATGTTGCGGAGAGGATATAGAAACTGCTCACATGTGCACCTACATGTTGGATTCACAAGTGCCCCATCATCTAATCACAGAACTAATTTCCAAAATAATTTTTTTTTTAATTTAAATAAAAAAATTAAAAATGCTATTGAAAAACCTCGGTTTATCAAAAATGATTTTTACAATTGAATTATGGTTGCGTATGATTTTATCTGTTGCTTTCACGCTGACTCAAAAATTATGTTTGAAAGTAGTATCGATGATGTTCAAAGAATAAAATTATAATTTTACTTTTTTGAGCTATCTCCAGCTTTAGTTCTGAAGTCGGTCTCCCCCTCCCCCTCCCACAAATACGTTTATTTTCTTCTTTTCGGTGTAAATGTATGCCAGAATATAGTATATGATGTTACAATCACGAAACTTCACCTTATTTTTATATGTAAGTGCTCCATATTTTTAAAAAATCACTATTTACACGTTCAGAGTTTTAAGCAATTGGCACTAAAAACTAATCCTTACTTCTCTGGGACATATTTGTGTGCTCATTTAATTAGAATCATTGAAATATTAATAGTTTCCAAAACCAAGTTATATTTTCCTACAGTACAAATTGCTCCTCGAAAAAAATCCTTTTTCTGCCTTATTGTATAATTGGCGTAGATGAAGATAAAGATTCCAACTGAGCAATGATAGTGAATGACTTTCATGTTGCTTTACAAGAAGCCTTCATTCAAAGCTCTCATTATCATTATTGTCAATATTAAGACTATTTAAAGACAAACAAGTTTTTCATCAATGAGTTTCATATCTGATTAAATAAGGAAATTACATGAAACTACTGCAAATCGTATTCGTGCTTGCTACTGTCATTTTGTTTTTCAACGCGTTAACCGTACTTAAATAGTTTTAACAGGTTGAATAATGATATTTAGAACTTCATTTATTTGAAAAAAAAATTAAACTATTTTGATTTGGAATTTATCTTGGACAAAAAAAGTTTATTTTGCGCATTTTATTCAAAATTTTTGCTTGTTTGCGAAAAATGGAATTTTACTCAGAAACCAACAAAGATAGGTCCATAATTATATTTAGCTTTTATAAAGCACTTGTTTTGTTGCATCGGCTACCACTTTTTTCAGTGTCTTATCTCAAATAGTTCGCGAGTAATGAGTGTTTTAGCAAACGACTCCCCCCACTGCTTTCCCCCTCCCCCGGGGGTGTCGACCACCTAGGGGGGCGACGACGTGTGGTTTCATAATCACTATCGTGCCTGTAACAATAATCAGAAATAATATTGTGTCAGCCTTTCCATGCATGCTCAACCCCCTTCAGATCCCGGTCTATTAGGTAATATCCATCCGTATTAGGTATATCCATATAAAAAAGAAATGGTAATTACGATGCGGTAAGAAAGATTTCGTTATTATGCCCAAGTCGCACCCGTACACTTATCATCAAGATCATAGTTACAGAGTATGTCTTTTATTGTTTTTTTTTTTCTTATCAAATTTAAATGATCGGAATTTGTAGTTAGGAAATTCTGTATTCAGATGCAGTTTTGCTATTTAAGTTCATCGAAATAGATGGTTGGCCTGAAAAAACGTCATTTTACGCTAAGGAAAAAAAAAAAACATTTTTTTTAAATGTAAAATCTGCTTAAGTTAAACCTTGAATGAACGCAAACCAAGCGATTTGTAACCGTGACTACGAAAGATAGTCTATCAAAATGAATATTAAAAACAACGAGCTGGACTTATTCTCGTCATCAGACCTGACAAGAGGCCACGTCAGCCTAGTCGGAAACTAAGGGTCCGGGCCTTGGTGGGCCCCGCAAGACTGACGCAAAAAAAAAAAAAAAAAAAAGAAAAGAAAAGAAAGGAAGCGGGAACTTCGAATAAACGGAAACGCAAAGATAAAGTAAAATGTATTCTGTCGGTATTTACTGTTGTGGCACTTTTATAGAATTAATTATTTCTAGTAAGCAGTTTTGATTATCCCCCCCCCCCCTCTTTTTTTCCTTTTTTTTACGTTTACAAAACTGACAAGGGGCCCGCCTTGGCTCTCTGCGGCCCTGCTCGTCGTTACGGTAACATGAAAAATCAAAGGAACATCAAAAATTGTCAAGTGAGGATATTAGGTTTAAGATGCGTATCGGGGGGGGGGGGCAAAATGAGCGAAAACGAAAAATAAGTTTTTTCAACGATTTAATTTTAAATATTTATGTTTGACTACATTTAAACTCGAATTCGTAATTGGGAAAAACATATTGCTACCGCATCTCTAGAGCAAACGGCATACTAGTACTTCTGCAAAGTAGGAAGGAGATGAAACAGACGGTATTAGAAACCTCTGCATTTGCATTTTTATTGCAGAAATCGAACTGCAATGTTAGTTTGTTACCAATCAAAATTAAATTCCCTTCAGTATTGCTTTCTCAATTTCCATATATTAAACTCGATTCTCAACGTACCAAGAGGGCAACGTCAATATTTATCCTTCGGCTCAATTCATTTTCAATGAACCACCAATCCGTCAAAGATTTGTTTTTTCAGCCATGTGTTTTAGTAAATTGAAGTTTGCAGTATTCACAATGCTCCATTAAGTGGATTTTTAAATTCAACTTTGCGAATTCCATAAAACTTTTGAATAAACACGAAAGAGTAAACATGAGGTATGGCTTTATTTTTTAATGAATGTAAACGATGCAGCTAAATATTGTTTGTCTTAAACTATTATAAACCTCATCCGTTGTTGAATCAGTTTTGTAAATTGTTTTTCGATTCCCCAGTCAAGCATACTTTATTTGCAAATATACTTCTTTCTTTTTTGTTTATTTACTAGCTGCATTGCCCGGCTTTGCACGTTCTACCTCGAAAATACAAGTTGTGTCAAGTGACGCATGTTCAACAATCAGGCTGTAAAAATACTGTAAAGTTTCCTCTCAAAATAATCATTCTTAAAGAAAAAAACGGCAAATCGAAAATTCCCGAACAAATTAAACGCAACCCTCCCTTAATACAACTTAAATCCTTGATTATATCCTGCTGGCAGTGCAAGAACAAAAAAAAAAAAAAAAAAAAAAAAAAGGAAAAAAAAAAAAAGAAAGAAAGAAGGAAGATAAATCGCCAAATAGTAATCAAAAGCGGAAATTGTTCGCTCAAAACAAAATTTTATTGTCACAGTCGAGAAAAAAAAAAGTGGCAACCTTTTGAAATGTTTTTATTCACGCTAATTTAAAATGAGATTGCGCAAACGATAATTTTCTGACATGAAAATGCTGTTCCATTAGGCTTAAAAATGCTTATAACTGTTATTCTGGTGATGGTGATTGTACAGTCTTTTTTTTTTTTTTTTTTTTTGAAATTCGAAGGAAGTAAATGTACTCCAGGGGTATTTTTCACAGGCTTTAGAATAGCGCTAAAATCGAACTGGTCGGATAATTACCTCGAGTAGAAAGAGCCATTTAATGCCATTTTTGTGTCCTTATGTTAAAATTCGAACGGTTCGGTACTTTTTTGATGTTCGACCCCCTCCACACACACATACACGTTCCTTCTCGGGGGCCCAAGTACCTCCCTTCCAAATTTGGTCGAGATCCGACGTAAACTGTGGTATAGAGAACACGCATACACACATATCCCTATTGGAAAAAAAAATGATACCGGAAAAAAATATACCGGCTTATGAAACACCGGAACCGGTATCATACTTCCGGTATGTCAGTATTTATACCGGAACCGGTGTTCCATAAGCCGGTATAATTCAGATCCCGGTATCCCATACCGGAACCGGTATCCCATACCGGAACCGGTATTCCATACCGGAACCGGTATTCCATACCGGAACCGGTGTTCCATAAGCCGGTATAATTCAGATCCCGGTATCCCATACCGGAACCGGTATTCCATACCGGAACCGGTGTTCCATAAGCCGGTATAATTCAGATCCCGGTATCCCATACCGGAACCGGTATTCCATACCAGAACCGGTATTCCAATAATACCGGTATTCCATGCCGGAACCAGTACTCCATACCAGAACCGGTATTCCATACTGGAACCGGTGTTCCATAAACCGGTATACTTCATATCCGGGTATTCCATACCGGGACCGGGGCTCAATACCGGAACCGGTGTTCCATTAGCCAGTATACTTCAGATCCCAGTAGTCCATACCGGAACCTGTGTTCCGGTATACTTCAGATGTCGGTAGTTCCTACTGGAACCGGTGTTCCATAAGCTGGTACTTCAGATCCCGGCACTCCATTTCCGAATGGTTGTTCTATTTTGGAATTTATTTGGTTCTTCAAATCCCGGTAGTTTTAGCCAGAGTTGTTGTTCCAACTTCAGTTGTACACCGATATTTCTTTCTGGTACTGGTACAGCACATTTCGTTACTTCCTATCGCGGTAGTATATTCTGGTGATTCTCCAGAATGGTCTGTACTGACTTATGATGCAGGAATAGACACTGGTGCAGTCCATTTTGATGTTAAAGTGTACTGGCATTGCATAAGCTGGTACGGTGCATGGTGCCAGTAGCATACTGAAGTCACTAGAATACCAGCATTGCATTAGGTATATTTACGAAGCACAATACTTTAATGTAACATAATTAAATCGACTAAAAATGCGACTTATCAATATCCAAAACTTAAAAGAAGGGATGCAAAATTACAAAATTAATCAAAGCTATATGTAGTGCATTATCGAGTAAGCGATTAAAAAGTAAATATATTTAGTCAGAACAAAAATGTTTAATTGCAATATATTATTATGAGTCCAGCCACTTCAAGAAATTCTTTAAATGACAATAGTTCTTGAGAAAATAGAGAAGATTTATTTACGACAAGAAATATCGTTAGCAACTGCTAAATTAACCATAGCAATTAGGCAAATTCCATTAACACCGTAAACTCAATGGTCACACACGTATTTACATCACAATACGCAAAAACAAATCATAAATCTGAGCATGATACGCAAAATCTGAGCATGTTTGGCACCTCTGTTTTGTGCACAAAAAGTGCACTGTACAAACAGCACACTCTGTACAGCTAAATTGTACAATACTTTTCATATGCAATCACAATGCTCAGACTTAGTGCAATTTTTTACATAATGTTTTCATTGTGTAGAGACTACTTTTTGTCCGCAATATTTAAAATGAAAAAAAAAAGAAATTGAAAATTAAAGTTTCTTAATTTTAGCATGTTTATTAACAATAAATTTATTTAGGAGAACATATCAAAAGTATTGTTCAGTTTTTGATGAAATATAAGAAATTCTAAAATAAAGCCTGTCGTGGAGTGGAAATCATCTTTGTTACCAAAAATCTGTTTATTACTCCTGAAATTCAGCAGCAGTTGTTACAACTGTTACTGCAGTTATAACTTTTTATTGAATACATTAATAAGTTAAAGTTGAACAAAATATAGATTTTAACTTACAAACATATATGGCAAGAATGTCCTTCCTACCAGGAATGATGATGAACCCCCTCCCCCAAGCAAACAAGACCCCAAAGTTGAGATCAATAAACCCTTTAAAATGTCTATGGCATAATCTGGATTAATAAATCTGGATCACTGTGTCATAACCCAAATTTAATGCTCTTTCTTGCCACAAAAGGTTTTCTTGTGCATGCTTACGATATAAAACTATATAATCAATGGTGATGCATTAAAATTTCATAATTTAGAAGCAAAAATTTCACACATTCAGTATGCATTATTAATTTAGACAACAAAAAGTAAATAATAAGCGCCACATTATAATTTTTTCCAAATATTGTAACATTCGAGTTTAAACCACTTAAAACTACTATTGTGTAGATGTTTATTCTCCAATATTTTTCAGCTGTTCGTGTCAGTTTTGTTGCTGTATAGCATAGAAAAACATAGTGTGTTATCTATATAACTCACAGCGTGTTACTGGTTTCCATGGTTTGAAAATATATTTTGATACCTATCAGATATTTTCAAATTTAAATAATTAAATGTATTGTCAAATTGTTGCTGTTTATTTTCCTACATTATTCTTATAGTATATAGATTTAAAATTAATGTTTCTTTCATTACTTTTACACCCAAACCTGTTTTTATGCGATGGATGGTGACCGCATAAAAAAAATCCCATTAAAAAAATATTGTTCGAAACTTCACAAGTAGTTATAAAAGGTTGTTTTTGCAACACAGTTAAAAAAAAAAAATGTGGTGGATAGGGAACGCATAAAAAAAGTCTCACAAAGAAAATAACCCCAAAATTAAACAAAATCAAAATAAACCAAGTGAAGATAATTTTGCAGACTCCTGAAAAATTTCCTGAACAAGGAAATTTTTGGGAGGTCAGTGACTTCCCATCAGGATGCCCATGTCCTCACTTGAAGATATTACTTCACACTCGTTTTATAAATAATTTTCATACACTGCACAAAAACAGGTTTGCATATAAATAAACATGTATTTAATGTAAAAATTTATTCACTTTAAATGGTATTAAATCTAGCTGATATCTACAATTTTGAAATATAATTTAATATAAGAATAAAATATAGCATAACTACAGTTGATATTGACTATATTTTGGTTATTGACTATAATATTTATATACTCTATGAAACTGATTACAAATATACACACAAGCCTTGTAAAGAATCACAGTATCATATACACAAATATAATGTTTTATGTAATATTAATACATGAAAAGCTGATTTAAAATCATAGGTTATATTAGACTTAGTTTTATTGATTATTGCTTACATGTGTTTTAATGCTTATATGTAATTTAAAATTAATGTTTTACAATAAATTTAATTAAATTTAATTGAGTTGCTTTTGCAACAATAGTAAACAAATTTTACAAAATTATAAATTTTAGAAACTGAAAAAAAAAAAAACAATACCAGTCAGGGTTGGCTGATTGGACCCAATGGTTTTTTTTTAAATAACCCATTTAAAAAACCCATTATTTAGCCCACTTTTCGGTTTTTTAAAATTTTCTGAGAAGTTTTTTTAAAAACATTAAATATTTTCACAATTTAAACTTCTTTTTTATTTGTTCTTCATCACTGACAGTGGACATAAAAAACAAATTTTGAACTTCAGTGGTTTTTCTTAACTCTTTATGGCATTAAAAAATACTTCAAAGATTTTAAATAAATGTATTTAACTTTTTTCTTTAACTGGTCAATAAATAACTCAAATTGTCTTGACTAAGCCCTGTCACGTCTGATTTTCTCAATATTTGTAGTTTGTACAGAAACTACTCTAGCTAAAAGGCTCTTTCATTTGAATTATTTTCTGCAAACCAACACATCACAAATCTCGAATAAACAAGGTATATTTTTTAGAAGACAACAGGCATTACAAACGGTCAGACAGAAAACAGAATAGGATGTACAGTATTTTCATTATCTTATGAAAAAGTTTAATATTTCTTACTCTGTGCACAGAAATAGAAAATAATTTGTGGGTCCGAAAGTCATGCAATAAGTCCCTTGCTAGCACTTACCTTGGGTGGAGGGTATTGGAGACCCTCTCTCTCCTTCAGCAGCATATTGTAATTGTAGGGATATCAGCAACTCACTTGACGTGGTCTGACAAAGTTATTAAATTGGTAGATGCTGGCATCATTTGGGGCTAAGTGCAAAGACCCTTAACAAAATGAAGTTAAAAAATGCTACAGGCCTATGTGAACTTAATGTAAATACAGTAACACCTTTAGTGAAAATACAGGGTTTTGTATATTGAATTTGAATTCTTGATCCTGTAATATATAAGTCATATCTTCTTATAGGAAATCTTTGAATAACTTCGTTTATTGACGTAGAGTGGATAAATGAGATGAAAGTTAATTAGGTTGAAAATTAAAAATTTTATTTCAATTTTTTAATTATTATGACAATTCTTCTGATTACGTGATAAAGCAATTAAATTGATAGTTGCGGGGGTCGTAAAAAATGAAGTCACAAAAGCACTACAGGCTTGAGTGCTCTTAATAAAAACATAATATACCTGTAAGGAAAATATTGTATATTTTCATTAAGAAATTTGAAACCTTGACCCTGTAATGTAAAAGTTCTCTGCTAATGGGAAATTTTTTAAGAACTTGTCGTGCACGGAACAAGAGTGGATAAATAAGATGAAAGGAAATTGGAATGAAAATTTATATTTTTAAGTGACATAGTCGAACCTCCATAACTCCAATATTTCTTTATCTCAAAGTTTTCATCAGGTCTCGAGCTTTTGAGACTGTTGTGGAAACTTCACGTAACTTGAACGTTTTAGCTGGTGCCTTGGGACTTAAGTTATCAAATTTGAGTTGACTGTATCTAAATTTTTAAATTGTCATGATAATTCTTTTGAGGACACATGCCTCAGTTTCCGATTATTATCTTTAGATATAACAATAAGATAAACATATATTGACATATATATTTAGATAAACATATATTGACAAAAACAAATTTTTAAAATCAATATGCGTGCATTTGGAGGCATTCATTTTGTCTAACGCAGACAGTAGAGTTCCGGCACTTGAATGATAATCTGGCTGAATCTAAGAAACGCCCTCAGCAGCAAGGACGGATTCAGGAATCCTTCGAGGGACAAAATTGCGCTTTAGAACTTCAATTTTGGAAAAATGGCAAGCCTATGAACCCTCTCCCTCACCATAATCCAGTATCGTTTAAAATAGTCCTTTTGGGACTGCAGTTTTGAAAAATTAACAGAGGAAAGAGCTTGAACTTCATTCCCTCACCAAAGCCTCCTCCTAAACATTACCAAAGATGATTTAAAATCGCATTTTTAAGACTTCAAGTTTGAAATTATTCCAAAAATCTTCTGATTAAAAGTTCCATAAAATTTTTGGCAGATTAACTAAAAAATAGTTTTGAAACTTTAATGTCGAAAAATTGCTTATAGAGTGCCTCCCTTGTATCCGTTCATGCATGCTCAGTAGGGCAAAAAAACCTCTACTAGCAGACTTATTGATAAATACCCATTAACAATACATTTATACTGCATCGACAAAAAATTTATCTTTGGATGCCTGTTAAAAAATCATGACCAATAATTCAGAACAATCATTTAACAGAATTCCAAGATTCTGGAATGGAAAAACTGTATGAATTCAGCAGAGTCCAGAGTATTCTTGAGAGAATTTTCTGCTTATATGGGGAGAAGAACCCAAGACAAAAAATAAGTAAAATAAACCTTTTTTTAAAAAATGAAGTGACGAAAATCAGAGTCCACACAACAATCTAACAGTGGCCTGAAAACTGCGCAACCTATGGTGTAATTGTCTATTTACTTTGCACGTTTTAGCTAGTTCTCTAATTTGTTAACATGTCCTATTTCCAGTTACTTATAAATTAAGTCATGGATATTTTCTATTTGTTTTTGTAACACACATCTCATTTTCCTTACTGATGTGTACAGTAAGTAGAACTACTATTATCCAAATTTTTTCCAGAAAAAGAAAATTAAGACAGAAACTAATGCAAAATATTTGTAGAAGTGATTCGCAAAATAAATAATCTGTCTAAGCGCTTTTCCGTCTGTGAGTTAGTTAAACACTAGCTCACACTAGTCACTTTGACAGAGATATTTAGCAAGTAATGATTTTCATTTAGAGTACAGTACATCCTTCCCGACATAATGTTTAGCACATGTTACTACACGTAGCATGTAAAAACACTCTACTTTCATTTGATAAAGAATTTAAAAATAGTTTTTCCCCATTTCAAATACAAAAATTTATTAAAATAGCATTTCTTTTCGAAAGAAATTCATTTGTCCGAGTCTACTGTAGTTGAACATTGACCAATTTGTAATTTTTCTTATTTCTATACATTTGAATTTTTAGCCTTATTCTGCTTAACTTGTTTCTTTTAGGTACAGTTACTTCTGTACAAAAGTTACTGCTACTCAACTGTGGTTTTATTTTTGTGTAAATCATGCAAAAATGTTTGGCGATAAATTTTACTTGACTGTATACAAAAAACACCGTAGAAATATCCCCCAAAAATAAATAAATGTGAAAAAAAAACCGAATGAAACAAATAAAAGAAAAAGGGCTTTACCTAAAAAATATAAAAGGAACGTAACAAAAATTGCTTGTGAGCGAAATGTAAGATTTTTTTTCCCCGTTTTCTAGCGACGAAAATTAATATGGTTAAGTTCTCGGGGACTTATTTAATATGCTAGAATTAACTCAGACAAAAATTAAAAAGAACAAAGCTTAAAATTAACAAATATTTAAAAAAAAAATTAACTTTATATTAGCACCTTAAAGAATAAAACAAGGACAGCGCAACACTTGTAAAGAAATTACACGACAAAAAATTGTTAGAAATAATAGTAAGAAAAAAAATAATAAAAATTTTTCGAAAGAGACATACTGAATTGAATGAACTAAAAAAAAAAAAAAAACGTGCAAAGCATGAAGCAACAATGTAAACAAATCGACCGCATGGCTCTGTGTTAGGTTGAGTTGACTTCATTTAAGTCGGAAACTGATTCGTTAGGAGTGAAAAATGATTCATAAATTATTAAATATTAGAAAATCTAGGACGAATACAAATTAAAAAAAAACTTCGTTATGCAAACCGCTGGGATGTAAATCAATTTTGTGCCAATTTTCATCATCATACGTTGCGTTGATTTTTCAGTAGATTACTTGACCCGAAAAGCTATTGCGCAATCAAAAGTTATTCGCAGCTCCAATGCTCGAATACGCTACCTTGCGGTGATTAGTAATACAAAAGAAAAAGGTAAAACATTCCATTCCACGGTTTGATTCATACAAAATTAATTTCAAATGGAAACGCGTGGCGCAAAACGAGCCTTTATTTTTCTCTCTCCGTTGGCAACAACCCGCTTTGTTTACGTACGATCTTTGTTTACGTTCTGCAGACTCGCTTCTAGCGTTAGATGTCTAGCGTTAGAATTTGATTTTAGAATGAGTGTTTTTAATCACTTGAATATAATTTTAAAAGAAGAGAGCAGTGGACTTGGGAGTCTTTAGATGAAAGATTTAAACGCAGATCGGTCAGAAATGCTGCCAATAGGATTAGGCGCGCAAACGCACGCCGTAAACCGTGAATTGCAAACCGAGTGAGTTCTGTAAGTGTTTCCAAACATATTTCCGGTGTAATCATGCACTTTACTGGAGAAAAGAGTTGAACTAACACTGACAGTAATAAAACTGGAGAAAAATATTAATGTATAAAAAAATGCTAATAATAACATTGATACTTATCCTCCAAATACCACTTATTTTATTCGATAGTAACGTGCCTTTTAATTCAAACGTGAACAACTTCCTGTTAGATTAGCCTTCCCAATAACTATAAATAATGCACAGAGTCAAACTTTTGATAAAATTTGTTTAGATTTAAAAAAAAACACTTTTCAGTCATATACATGTCATTGTAAGTCATTCAAAGTCTTGTATCTGAAAACCCAGAAATTTTCAACTGTGTATGTAGTGAGGTATTATGATTTTCTTCTTTTAAAAAAATTCCTTTGCAAAGCCAATGTTTCTGTCGAAAGGTTTTCCCTTAACCATAATACTTACAAAAAATTAAGCTCCCTACTTACTTGGGCTGTAGAGTCGGAGGAAAAATGTCTTACTCCCACTCCAGGATTTTTAGAGACTCCGATTCCTTTACCCAAAATTAGTCTGACTCCAGCTGTGATTCCTCAAATACTGGCAGAGCTGCGAATTTTCAGAGAAAATTACCAACTGTCTCTTGAAATTTTAAACCTTTGACTCAACCTCTTTTACCAAAAAAACCACTCCAACTCCACAGCCCAGCTAGAGCTTGATCACAAAAAGAAGACGGATGACTTTGATGCAAAAACATCCGTCATTTGTATCATTTGTAATAGGTTTTTTGTTAATATTTTGGAAGATAGGATTAGCGAAACCATGCCTCTTATTATTTGGTGCTTTCTGGCAGATTCTACCAATTACAAATGATGCAAATTATGTTTCACTTCAAGGTCATCCGCCTTCTGTTCGTGGTCAAGCTTTACTAACTGCAATCTGTAAAAACTGAAGTTTTTTTCCAACCACATTTTTGTATATACAGTGAAGCACCGTTTATGCATTTTTGAAGGGACTATGAAAAAAGCGTACAAATGAAAAAACATATACTTGGTAAAGGTTAATGTATATTAGACTCTCCAGGGACCAATTTAAAAAATGTATTATTAATTAAAACGTATAAAAGGGAAACGTATAAACTGTGCTTCACTGTATTATGTTATTCCACGTAGACTAAATGAATTTATTGGACAATTCTCATTGCAAAACATGTCACTTAGTTTTGCAAAGCATTGAAGTTAAGAACTGAACAACAATGACAAAGTAAAGCAACAAATTGAATCACGAAGACCTGAAAAGCGAAACATTTCACATACTTTTGCAATGGCATTGATGTTAAGAACTGAACCACAGTGACAGAGTAAAGCGACAAATTGAATCGTGAAACCTGATTTTACTGCTAATACGTTTTCATAAAATCATTTTGACCCTGCTTTATTTATAGTCATTAGGAAGACGAATCTAACATGAAATTGTTTACGTTTAAATTTAAAAGGCATATTACTATGGAATGAAATAAGTGGTATCTGAGGTATGACATAAACATTAGTGTTATATAATAATCATTAATTTTTTTGCTACAATAATATTTTTCTTCAGTTTTATAACTATCAGTCTAAGGTCAACCCTTTTTCTCCAGTAAAGTGCATGATCAATCCATAAATGTGTTCGGAAACACTTGCGGAATTGTCTCGATTTGAAGTACACATTGTGCATTTGTGCACCTTAGCCTATCAGCAGCATTTCTGACTGATCTGAGTTTAGTTTTTTCATCCAGGCCCAGATTTGGAAATGTGGAGGCCCTGGGGGAATGAAAGAGTGGAGGGCCCTAATCAGGGTTCAAAAAAAAAAAAAAAATCATCATATTTTGGAAAATATCCGATACATTGATATATATCCGAATTGATATATAGCGATTCATCCCTTCAGTGTGTCAATAAAATGAGTACGAAGCATTCTTGGGAACTAAACCCTGGGAGTTTTGCATTAGGCCGACCTCTTAACAGGAACATCTGCCTAGCTCCCAAGAGACCTTGGTCAGGAGGAGTGAGATGGGTACAGTAGGCCTTGGCCCTCATAAGATGTCATGCCACTGGGTTTGGTTTTTTGACTCTTAAAACACTCATCCTAACATTTTTTACTAAATCACTGCTTTTAGAGAATGTCAGAAGTTGCTTGCTCTTTGCAACTGTTAGGCATTTTAGAAAATATATACACACATTTTGACACTGAACATAGTATAATTAATGACCATGAAATGTTTTTAAGCTGCCTTAGTCTTTACAGTATGTAAACATTGTATGGTTTTTTTCACTAATTTCTTTTGCATTCAGTAAATGTAGGAAACAAAGATTATATTATGATTGTAATTTTAGTGCAAAAATGTTCCCTTACATACTTTTCTCAAAAGATAATGAAATTGCAAACTTATGCTTATAATAATCTAATGCAGGATTTGCATGTCAAATTAATTGTCCCCTTTAAATGTATGAAAGTCATAAGTGTTATGAGATTCATATAAAAAACACTAACCTTTTTTTAATACAAATAAAACTAGACTAATGTATTAGTGACCTGTGAGCGAGTGTAACAATGGTATGCTTTTTGATAGGAACTGTATGGGGAAATTAACTTTAGTTTTGTTGCAAAATAAACCTTAAATTATCTGGCATGCCGAAAGATTCAAATTTCCGGCATGCTGGTCAACCTCGCTTTTCGGGGTAATATGGTATTAAAAAATCTAGATTAAATTGATACTTGTTTCAAAATTCCCCCGTAAGATTTCATACTGGCATTTAAATTTCCAGTGTGGTTAGTTACAGGTTTCAAAATTTCTAGTACGTTTAAAAACCACTATTAAAAATCCAGATTAAATTGATTCTGGTTTCAAAATTTCCAGTAATGTTTAAAAACCGGCATTAAAAAATAGAGACTAAATTGATACTGGTTTCAAAATTTCCAGTATGTTAAAAACCGGTATTAAATAATCCAGATTAAATTAATACTGGTTTCAAAATTTCCAGTATGTTAAAAACCGGCATTAAAAAATCCAGATTAAATTGATACTGGTTTCAAAATTTCCAGTATAAATTGATACCGGTTTCAAAATTTCCAGTATGCTTAAAAACCGGTATAAAAAATCCAGATTAAATTGATACTGGTTTCAAAATTTCCAGTATAAATTGATACCGGTTTCAAAATTTCCAGTATGTTTGAAAACCGGTATAAAAAAATCCAGATTAAATTCATACTGGTTTTGAAATTTCCAGTATAAATTGATACCGGTTTCAAAATTTCCAGTATGTTTGAAAACCGGTATAAAAAAATCCAGATTAAATTCATACTGGTTTTGAAATTTCCAGTATAAATTGATACCGGTTTCAAAATTTCCAGTAAGATTTCATACCGGAATTTAAATTTCCGGTATGATTTTCTTTTTTCCGGTACAAATCATACTGGGTCCGGTATCATTTGGATACTGGTTTTAGGATTTTTTTCCAATAGGGATATATTCTTAGTTTTATTGACAAAGATTTTTTAAGTTTTAAAAACGAGATCAGTCTGGTTTTGAGTGTGCGAAACTACATGGAAGATGATTTTAACTTAAAGAAAATAGAAGCTTTGTCAGACTAATTATTTAGAGCTTTTTTATGTAAGCTTACCACATTTAAAATAAACAGAACTCAACTCTCGTTTCTTGTGGACATAGACTGAAATATTTGTTGGATTTCTTAGATTTAGAAAACAAATAGCTTTTGTTCCTTCGAAAAACGCAGACGAATGGAACCAGAAAAGAAATGGAACTCGAACACATTTTATTCACGTTCTTTGGATTTCTGAAGATTTTTTTGTCTGTAAAGTGCTATATACATGTGCGCTGTATTTTACTTTGTTTTAAACTTCAAAGATGAAAGTATTTGGAATTGTATACAAAGTTTAAAGTCTTGCTCGGCTTAAGAGAAAAAATATTGACATGTAGTTGAATTTTTTCTGCTGTAGTTTTTTATTCGTAAACAATTTAAATTTTGTAGACGCTTTTGAGAACTTGACTACATTTCATGTAATTTTATGTACATATTGTAAACGTTTTTGGGAATGATTTTTATGTCATATGATTTCAAATTTTGGAATTTGTTTTGAGTTCCCTGGAAAAGAGACTTAAATATCAAAAATTAATATTGGACCACTTGCAATAAATTTTTAATAGTGCTTCCTGCCCACTTACGCTGGCAAGAAATTCACAAGTGCGTGCATCTTAACAGTTTTCTTTACTAAAACAATGCTGTTTAATTTTACGAAATCTCGATTTTATGAACGTTTTTTGTGTTTCCCAAAAAAATTCGAAAAACCGAACGTTAACTGTAGACTGTGCTAAGTAGCTAGTTTTTGACGTTTTATCAAAGTTCTTCACTGCAACCTAACAGACGATCTGTCAACTCAGTCTTTCTTCTACTCGTCGTGATGTTATTGTCAAAAAAAATATAATATACACACACACATTATATATATATATATATATATATATATATATATATATATATATATATATATATATATATATATATATATATATATATATATATATATATATATATATACATACATACAGGGGTCTGGCCAGAGGATATTTGGGTCCGTTAACGAACCCTTCACAAAAATCCGATCAACCAAAACGGACCTTTCACAAAATTCCGATCAAACAAAACGGACCTTTCACAAAATCCGGATCAAACAAAACAGACCCTTCACAAAATTCTGATAAACAAGATCGGATCTGTCACAAATTGTTTATTGAAAGAGCAAATCTGAAAGCAAAATAACGCATATTTCTGTGTATAAACCGATAATTTTTGGAACCTTTTTTTAAGTCAAATTAGAGGGATCAGCTTATACAAAATCAGCTAATTTTCAAAAAAAAAAAAAAAACGGCACGCTCTTGCGATGCTCCTGCAAGTGATAAATAATTGCTACTGCCAAATAAATATAATGGTTGTTTTGTAGTAAGTTAACCCCCTAAAGCTCCAAAGCTCCGGATGGAATAACTGAGCTGGTGGTGTATTTTATAACGGTTGTTTGTTTTATCACAGCTAATTAGCAGCGGTGTTGTTGTAAACTTTTCTGAAAAGGCATTAGTAAGCACTTTTCTCCACTCATGATTTAACAAACAATAATAATATATATCTGCGAAATGAACTTAGAACTGCAAAGGGATAGTAAGGGTGAGGAAAAAATATGATCGCTTCAGATAGGGTTACCAACTTCAAAATTATCACAACTTAGCGTCTGGCGTTGAACCTTTATAATGACTTGATTAGAAAATATTCTTATCATTTTGCCAGCTTGTCAATATTTGCGTTTTTACGGTGCGGTGCGATGTTTAATTGTTATTTTGGGAGAAAATTATATGGGTTTTGATTTTTCGATGCTAACAAGGATGATTAACTTTAAATAAACTCTTTTAATTTCCGTTTTTTTTTCTTTAGATGTCTACATTTTAAAATATGCAATCTTTTAACATCCGATATGAGAATCATATTTTGTTCTTTTTTCAAGCTAACTTCGCTTTATTAGAATTCAAATAAATGAAAAGTCTCTTTATTTCAGTTAGAACTCGCATTTCAAGTTTTTATAGCAAAATTCCATTTTCTGTTATGAGTCAAAAATGAAAATGCTGAATAGATGGTTTATTTTATTTTATTTTTTGAGTCAACTGTGTCCACAGATATTAATGAAATGGTTATCACAGGACTCTAAAATGCAATTTTAAAATAATTTTATCAAAAATATTTCTTTTACAAGCCTTTTTATACTTTTGATGCCTTAACTTTGAGAATTGCGATCTCTTTGCATCCGATAGGGAATCCGATTTTTCGAATATTTGATGATTATTACGCTTTGTTAAGAGGTAAACAATTGAAATATCTTTTTATTTTTGTTAAAATCACGGAATTTATAAGTTTTAAACGAAATTCTGGGCTTTTTAAGAGTGTCTTGGGTCAAAAAGTTGAATGCTGAACCCTATTCTGAATTTTATTTTATTTCTTTATATTTTTGTTACAATTATTTTAAATACTGTATAGAAATATATCTAGTATAATTTAACATAATGTAGAATGGTAGATAAATATTGATACTTGAAAGAGCGATACCCCCCCCCCCCCGCCAAATGTCAGAAAAAAAATCCAGAATGATTTTCTCTACATAGAAGAGGAAAACACTCAACTTTAAGTTTAATTGATGCAGTTTGTGCTATCTCTAAGTTCTAAAATTTCGTTTTAACAATTTTTTTTTTTTTTTTTGCGAAATTTTTTGATTTTTTACAAAAAACGGACCTTGTGAAAAATCCTGGACAGACCCCTGATATATATATATATATATATATATATATATATATATATATATATATACACTGAAGTGACAAAAGTCATGGGATACGTCTTAATATCGTGTAGGTCCTCCTTTCGCCCGGCGAAGTGCAGCAACTCGACGTGGCATAGACTCAACAAGTTGTTGGAAGTCTTTTGCAGGAATATTGAGCCATGCTGTCTCTATAGACGTCCATAATTGAGAAAATGTTGATGGTGCAGGATTTTGGGCACGAACAGACCTCTCGATGATGTGCCATAAATGCTCGATGGGATTCATGTCGGGCGATCTAGGTGGCCAGATCATTCGTTGGAATTGTCCAGAATGTTCTTCAAACCAATCGCGAACAGTTGTGGACCAGTGACATGGTGCATTGTCATTCATAAAAATCCCATCGTTGTTGGGATACATGAAGTCCATGAATGGCTCCAAGTAGCTGAACATAAGCATTTCCAGTCACTGTTTGGTTCAGTCGCACCAGAGGACCAAGTCCATGCCATGTAAAAACAGCCCACACCATTATGCTGCCACCACCAGCTTGAACAGTGCCTTGTTGGCAATTTGGGTCCATGGCTTCGTGGGGTCTGTGCCACACTCGAACCCTACCATCAGCTCTTAGCAACTGAAATCGTGACTCATCGGACCAGGCCACGGTTTTCCATTTATCTAGGGACCAACCGATATGCTCACGTGACCACGAGAGTCGCTGAAAGCGATGTCGTGCTGTCAGTAAAGGCACTCAAGTCGGTCTTCTGCTGGCATAGCCCAAGGAAGACAAATTTCGCCGCAGAGTCCTACCGGACACGTCCCTCGTACGTCTCACATTGATTTCTGCGGTTATTTGACGCAGTGTTGCTTGTCTGTTAGCATTCACAACTCTACGCAGACGTCGCCGGTCTCGGTCGTTAAGTGCACGCGGTCGACCACTGCGCTGTCCATGGTGGGATGTTATGCCTGAAATTCGATACTCTCGGCACACTCTTGACACAGTGGACCTGGGAATGTTGAATTCCCTAACAATATCCGAAATGGCATGACCCATGCGTCTAGCTCCAACTAACATTCCGCGTTAAAAATCTGTTAATTCCCGTCGTGCGGTCATAATCACGTCAAAATCTCTTCACATGAACAACTTGAACACAAATGAAAGCTCTGCGAAAGCACTGCGCATTTATACCTGTTCTACGCGATGCTACTGCCATCTGTATATTTGCATATTGCTATCCCATGAATTTTGTCACTTCAGTGTATATAACAAACTAGTGAAGAAATGAAAACAGCTATCCCTTTATGGAGTTAAATCTGTGTGGGCTAGTATTTTATGAAATATTAGTGGTACCCGCATGACTTTGCCCATAGTAGAAAATTAAAAGGTCAGTTGGTTCGCCTGTATATTTACTAATAATGGATGATGAATTTCTCGCCAATTTGCTTTTACTCATCCACGTTATGGTAATTTACTCGTCCACGTTATGATAATTTACTCGGAAAAATGTTCTTAAAATTGGGATAGAAAAAGAATAAAATCGAAATTTTGAAAAATCGCTTAGAGGTGTGCTCACCCCTATGCTACGAACAAATTTTGTGCCAAATTTCATGAAAATCGGCCGAACAGTCTAGGCGGTATGCGCGTAACAGACATCCGGTGATCCAGAGACACAGACTTTCAGCTTTATTATTAGTAAAGAAGAAAATCAATTTCATGTTAGACTTCATTGATATTTTTCTAATATCCTTCTAGTCTCGAGTCTGCTGTTCTTATTCTTTCATTTAAAGTCATTAAAATATGTCGAAGCGATAGCTGATCCCTTTTCAAGCACTGCAATCAATATAACCTGAAAAAGTTCTGCCATTACGAAGTTTCATGTTCATATTTATCGGTTCATGGGTTTTTTGCCTTGACCGCTTCAGTGTTGTGGCTCTTTCTTTTACATTGTGTGCCGTTCGCATTAAATGCGCTACAAAAGCGTTTTATGTTTCTTGAACTGCTGCTTCCTCAAGCGCTTAATGAAACATCTGAAGTGAGGGACTTTTTGATAATTTGCTACGAGATTAGATAGTATCTTTTCTCTCTTGAAAAGACTGCGATTATTAGGTGCATCCGAGATACTTTTTACCGGCTAAGAGAAGAAGCGGGAAAATGATTCGCTCTGTTCTGAAAGAGCGAAGATTCGCTTTGTTGCACTAATTTTGCGCAGTTTTGAATGAAAAGGAACGTGTGGAGACTTTTTCAGTGTATATATGTATGTTTTCAAAGGAGAAGAATGGATACTTAAAATCTTACTTGCTGGGAACTCTTTCTTGGATTTGAAAACACCAAACTGCTTGCAAAAAATACGGCAATGACCTTTTCCTTTGAATTAGCTTTTCCCAGCCGTTTCACACTTACGAAACCTTTTTGACAATCTCCAGGTTTCAGGAATCGAAACGGCTGCATTGAAAAAGAAAAAAAAAAATTTCTACCAAGTTGAGTGAATTTTGTGTTGAACGTTTTGAGGCTTATTGTGAATAAATAATACTTAGTTAATAAAAAACAAGTATATAAAAATTAGCAGAATTTTATCTTTTTTTGTATTTGTATGAGCACAAATGTTATTAAATTTTTTTTGTATGTTAAAAATAAATCCAAACTCGGCGACGGGGCATGTTTACGCGTTGAACGTCGGTGCACCTTTTTGATCGTTCTTACTGTGTCTTACTTAAAAGTGCCCCTGACATTTTTTTCGCTCCAAACTGTCTCAAACATTTGTAGTATTTTCCGTCTATTTAGTTTTGAAAATTTCCATTTAATTTTTAGTTAAGTTACACGTTCGTATCTTATAGCTAACAATCATATAGTGTTGTCTTCATGCCCCTTCAGCTTCAACTTTATACACTATTAAGTCTGTAATAAATTTATTATTTTAGCGATGGTAAGACATGTTCAAAACACTAACAGAACCACTTTAGGTGTCAAAATAAATATATGTGCCCCGTATCCGGGGCAAGTTTACGCAGCCGACTTGGACTCAAAAATAATTTTTTCAACGGTTGAAAACACAAGCTGAGCAACAACTGAAAATACCAATTGACTCCATTAACTGCTTCGAAAAACAGCAATGTCTAAAGTTTCCTAAGCTAAACATAAAAATCAGAAAATTTATTGAAAAAAATCCGCTTAAAAGTGCCCTGGTCTACCCTATTACCAGTCATGCTTTCAGTATTTTTTCCCATAAATTTCACTATGGAATAAACTAAAAGGTTCTGGTGCATATTATTGGCTGGTTACGTGTTTTGATGATTAACGGCGCGAGATTCAAGCGGTGAGATTCGATTTGCCGATACTCGTCAAGCGTAGACTGGTGCTTTAACCACTATGGCTGAAATGCACTTCAAGAAGTGAAGGCAAAGGTGGATTATATGTTTTGAACTGTATGACAAAATGTACCAATTGGCCTGTCGTGTAATTTTCTGGTATAGTTTGCTATTTCATTTTCTCTGTACTCTTTACCGTTTTTTTTTTTAATTAAACAGCTGTATTATTTTATTACTATGACATAGCTCCGTTTTCCTGCAATATGAAAACTGCTTAAAGGTACATAAATAACAGCTGATAGATCTTAACAGTTAACGTCAATCGCATACTTTCGACTTTCATGTAAGAATGGGGGAAAAAATAAAAAAATAAAAGGTTTCGAAATTTAAAAATATTTGCATTCAAAAGTTACGTTTTCTGGAGAATGACTCGTATATTTATTGTCAAATTTCTTCAAGAAAACTAATGAATTTTTCCCATTTCAGATTTCTATTGACTTTCGGATGCACAAATAACTATGACTTGCGGGATGGATTTCGACCCTTGATTTATTAATCAGGTTAGTGTTTCTTTTCCAAGATGTTTTTAAATTTCTTTGCTGAAGTTTATAATTGCTTTGGTTCGATGAGAGAGAAGCATCGAGTGAGCGTGAAATTTTATTTCCCATCAAAGATGTCATTTGGAGTAGCATTTTTTCACTCAAACGAATTGTTCTGGAGCGCAGCAACTTCGGATTTTAAACCTGTTTTCCACGTGTGTGAGCGCTATGTGGCATGGCATGCGAAGACCCGAATTCTTCCTGGGAGGGGGGGGGTGAAGGATGCATACTCAATTCAAATTTTATTGAAGAACAACAAAAATTACGCCCCACTGCACGTAAAAACAATAATTTTTCAAAGCTGAGAGGGGCAATTGACTGACCCTGACCCCCTAATGACGGGACTGATGCTGTGGTTTTGCGTTCACACCAAATGCATTTAGTATTTGTTTCATATTCGTTGAATCTAATATTAATCAGTGTGTTTACAATTTTAGAGTAAACCGGACAACTCGATGAAAAATTATGTTTCAACGAGTTTTTTTTAGCTATAGAAACTGGTTAAAAACACGTTTTATAGTTTCGTACATTGCATGCACAAGTACCACTGCAAATTGAATTACACTGCCATCTCTTAACTGAAATTATTCCAAATTTAAAATTTAAAAAAAATAAATAATCATAATAAAACCCTGAGAAGTCTAGTTTCCAACGCGCATATGGGTCGTTCTCCAGAATATGTTAACTTTTGAATGCAAATATTTTTCAATTTAAAAATCTTTTTTCTTTTTTTCATTCTTACATAAAAGTGTTACTCTCTGGAAGTAACCATAAACAATGGCCCAGCTAAATTCCAATTGTTTTACTCATAAATAAAAAATATATTGTACACGGAAATAAAAAAAGAAAGAAAAAACCTTTTTTTCTTTGAAAATAGAGGTCAATTTAATATCAAAGAAGTACTTTTGTTAATTGTGGAAACAATAAGCTATTTTAATAATTAATGTAAATATAATATTAAGCTCTCTTAATTAAAGTACGGCTTAAATTTTAGTTATTCTTTTAATTCAAATTTGTGTTAAAAATAGTATAGTATTAATATATTTTCAAATTAGAGTAAATTTGATAATATACTGGCAATTTATAATTTTGGTTGACTGTCTAAAATTGATGTATTTGCCCTCCATCATTTATTCTCACCTCAGAACTAATGCTGAGAAGTTTTCCATTAATATAGGCCTAATGGATACAGTTTTCAGGGAAAGAAATGTTTTCTTCGTTGCTACAATAAGCACTTGTTAAGCTTATGAAAACATCTTCAGTTCTTTTTTTTTTTTTTTTTTTACATTCATTTACATTCCTGAAATTCACGGAGGTGCGAATTCCCTACAACCACACTTGGTTTTTAAAACAATCTACCTTCTTTGTATGTACAGTGAAACCTGTAAAGTTGACCACCTTTGTAAGTTGACCACCTGTCTAAGTTGACCACTTTTGTCAGGAACGGAATTAGTGTTTTCTTATATAATGAAGGAAAACCTCTGTAACTTGACCACCTCTCTATCTTGACTACCTGTCTATCTTGACCACTAATGTACACCAGCTTTGGTTTGGAGTATTGTAGAAAACCCTTTGTAAGTTGACCACTTGGCAAAAGCATTAGATTGTAATGAAAGTTTAATCAGTTATGCCTCAAACTAAGCAATCAGACTTTTTAGAAAAACCTATGGATATTTATCTTTCCATCGAAAAACATTGGGCTAATAAGATAAATAAATACCTTTGTGCTGAATAGTAAAGTCAGACCAAACAACCTAAGTAGAAGCACAAATTTGTAAATTACAGCAGACACGTGTTTCATGTCTTTTCATCCATAAGCTCATTATTTTTGCATTGAAAAAGGCGTTCCCTGTAACGCCGAAACACGTGTCTGCTGTAATTTACAAATTTGTGCTTCTACTTACGTTGTTTGGTCTGACTTTATTGGGCTAATGTTAAGTCCCAAAAAATGCACCAAACTTCAATAAGGAGTTATTTTGTTGAAAAGTAGATTTACCATGGTTACAAATGTAATAGAAAAAAATCAAATGAAGAATTTGAGTCACTTTTGACTTGTTATGAATTTTTAGGAATTGTTAATATCAAGTAAGTAGTTTTTCATAAGCAATGAGATAATTTGTTTGTTTTTTTTTTCTTCTTTTTTGATCGATTTACAGAAATTTTAAATTTGTATGATGCTTTACGCGTCAATCTGGTAAATAATCTCTAAAAATATTTAAACAACAATTTTTCTTATTGTTTTAAAGTAATGTTAAACAATGAAAGTGAGTTTAAAGTATTCCAATTAGTTAAAAAAGAATGCATGGGACAAGAAATGACAAAAAAAAAGACAAAAAAAAACATTTTTTATTACTACCCTCTATAAGTTGACCACCTGTATAAGTTGACCTCCAGAGTACTGCACCGCAAGTGGTCAACTTGTATCATGGGAAATAAAATGATATCATTATTAGTGCTATCTGTTAAAGAGAAATAGCATTTTGTGTTTGCGTAACGGAGATGAGAATCTATTGTGTGACGTAATTCCTTATCCTACTAAAACGAACTAAAATACAATATTAAAAAATTAAATATATTTTAAAATTTACTATTTGAGACACTTGTGAAAGAAATAATACATAAATAAATACATACTTTTAATTAAACCAATTATTAAGCAACATAAACAGTCATCCGTGTGACATGCCACGGAGGTGAGAATTCACATGCTGTGAACCAAATGTATATTAAAATAAAAAATATTATTAAAAAATTGTTGGTAGGTTTTAATAGATATAAAATTTTTGATGAAATTAAAAAACGTTGTTAAATGAATTGTTGCTTAAAGTTTTTACTCTATGAGGCGGGTGATATAAAAGTTATTTTTTAAAGCATGACCCATATATGAGTACACGTACCTTTTTTTAAAAAAACTGTTTGTATTAATTACTTAGATCTATTTAGCATTATTTAATTTTTTTAGTTTGAAAAATAGAGCATTTATAAAACGGTCAATCATAATTCATGATTGCGATCCTCACTCAAAAAATCGTGACCTCAAATCGGAAACGTCAAAAAATTATTTACTTTATTTATTTTCTTCAACACTTGAATTCTTTTATTGTATTTTTCTCAATTTTTACTGCTTACAAGACTGATATTTCGACATTTTATTTATTTATTTATTTATTTTTAGACTATGTTAGAGTTGGACCTCTGTTTAAGTGTGATTATTTTTCTCCTTTAATTAGATGTAAAAACGTACATTATTTTAATTAATTGCATCACCTTTAATCTCTCAATTTTTCGAAATTCCGTCATTCGGGGGAGGGGGGATGGGAATCCTCGAAAACATTGATTTTCTTTTAATAAAATTTTTGCCTGATGTGTATTTCGGTTCCACAAGGCTTTCTCAAATCCCTCTTTAAATATTTGCTTTTATTCTGAAATTTTTGTAGGATTTTGTTTTCTTTCATAAATTGCATCCAAAACGCATTTTTTGCTAAAATTCTTTATAGTCCTAAGGGCAGGAATAAATTGGATTCTCTTTCAAGAAAACTAATGTTGAAAGTTTTCTTTTTTTCTTGTGATCGGAAAGAAAAGAAATGTTGTTTTTGCTACGAAGTTAAATATTGATGCAAAAAGAACGGGTCAAAAAATTTCGGGTTTGAAGTTTTATTATATTGTTGGTAGGGGGGGGGGGTCTCGCTATTTTGTTTTTGATTAAGTTATTTTGAACTCCCCCCCCCCCCCAACGGTCCAAGAATGTAGTTTGCACATGCTCAAAAAATATGTATTTTAGACTTCTCCTGTATTTACAACAGTTGGGGCAAATTTTCCATGGCAGCATCGTGATGAGTGAGGATATTGAACGTATGGATTGGCCGGCACGATCTCCGGATCTCAATCCCATCGAGCATGTATGGGATTTTCTCGGCAGACGCTTGGCAATGGTGCTATGTCCCCCCCCCCCCTATAGGTGAGCTCCTCGCTTTTTGATTGCAATTTCAAAAGGAGCCTGTATCGGTGCTCATTTTGTGAAGCAAATCAGTGTTAATTTCATGTCGTTTTTGCATCAAGATATTTTTTTTAATGCATCGCTTAAACCATCTCAAGCAAGCAAGTAAAGATTGCCCGAGTGTTGGCGACACAGACTTGCCAGTGTCTTTGTTGAGCCTGTCTGTAACATATAAAAATCCTGTTGCATAAATCGCAATTTTTCTCGTGTTCATAGTCTTTTCTGTATAAGTGCTGTCCCTAAATGATGTTACACTTTTTTCAACATTTTTGACCTTGTCCCATATCGCGTTTTTTTCATTAACATATTCTATTTAAAGCGTTTGATGTCACACTTGTATCCCCCCACTCTCCCAATTGTCACAAACTCATATTTTCTTACCCCCCCCCCAAAGCTTGACATCATTTATGGGGGGCCTTTTTATGTAAAAACTCCTCCGCGCATCGTGTTTTATGTGTATGGAATGCTGTAGCATTTTTTGGGAATTTCTTCCGTTGGGTACCGTGTTCCCCCCCCCCCCTTACATTACAAGTTCTCCCTCCTCCTTTTAGCTTTCGTTTTAAAATTTACCAATGTCTTCTATGTTATTAGAAAATTCTTATGTTGAACGTCGTGTTACCTGAATTTTACGCCTATGTATTTTTATACACCTATGCACTTTTTGAATTTTTCTAAAAAATTCTATAATGCAAAGAAGTAAATCGACTTAATTATCACATTTTGAGCATTTTAATTTTAAAATCCTAAATTTACTGTAGCTTATCTCTTTTTTTGGCTGCTATATTCTTAAACAGTGAATATTGATGAGGTTTGTAAATTCAACATCTTTAACTAGCTTTTAGAGCACGATAATTACTTAATTACGTATTTTCGTCCTGTCTGCAGTATCTAACGGCGTATTCTCATTATTTTTCGTGTTTTTAACTTCCAACTTTTAATAATGCTACATCAATTGCACCCCCTCTCCCTGCCCGCTTTCTTCTTTTATTTTATTTTTTTTAATTTTAAGTAGACGATTAAAGGGGGAAATTATGCTGACATTACTGAAACGGATGGAGAAGAAAAATGGCTCAATTTATATCATTAGGTTTTTTGTAACCTCTCGTCTTTTTCCTTGTGTGAGCAATCACAAGCCCTTTTTGTCACTGATGAATAAGTTAGAACTTTAAGCAAATTAATATATTTTGACAGGAAATTGGATTTTAATGAATAACTAAGTGGACGATGATTTGAATTAATTCGTAAGAGACGAAGTTCAAGGAGAAAGTCCCTTTCAGCACATTTTTCTTGTAATTTAGCTTCACCGGCAGTGTTTTTAAATATTCTCTTTAAGTTTCTTTTGAAACACGTATAAAAGAAAGGAAAATTATTCTATTCAATTAAGATAGAACGAGAGCCATAGTGAAAAAAACTTAAATATTTAATTATAATCGCCAATCAAAGTGAATTGAAAGTGATAGCGAAAAAGAAACAACATAGGTTGTAGTACGTTATAATAATGCAATTTGGGTGTGAATAATTTCTATACAGTTAAGCTTGAACCAGTGGTTCCCAACCTGGGGAGATCGCCCCAAAGGGGAGGTTCGGCTCTTCGAGGGGGCGATGAATTCGTGAGGAGCAGTAGGGGGCGATAAGTTAGATAAAATAGTAAAAATAAAAAGCCAACAAATATCGAAATTGAAAACTTACACGAAACTTACTTTTCAGAGTTTAGACAAATCACAAGTAAAAAAGAAGCAAATTAAAGTTCTGGAGTATCTTCCTCTCGGTTGAACTTGAGTAATCAATCATTCATCGCCAAGTTTATAAATTTTCAGTTTTTTAAATTTTGAGTCTCAGTACTTTTAACTCCCTCATATTCTAATTTAAAAAAGAAAATCATTTCTTAAAAGATGTTACTGTTTTTTGAACTACTTCAATGATCTTAGTTAAGTATTTTCCTTCGAATAACCATCAGTTCGTTTCGGAAAAGAAAGGGGGGGGGGGGGAAACGTAAAAAAAGTGTTTATTGATTGATTGATTCAAGAATGATTGAATGTAATTACTTTACTTTATTACTTACATTGAACTTCAAATTAAAATTAAGCATTTTTGTTTTCAGTAACATTTATTTTCACTAGCGCCAACTTATGTTTTTTTTTTTCCCAAGAAAGCAGGGGGGAGGGGCGAAGGTGTCAGTCAACTTCTATAAGGGGGCGATGGGCTCAAAAAGGTTGGGAGCTTAAATTGTTTCAAATATGCTTACGAAGTATCTTCTTTGAACTCTGGAACAGTGGTCCTCAACCTTTGGTCTGCGAACAGCTAGTGAAAATTAAGTCACATCACTTTTCATAGTTGTAATTAAATTCAATAAATAAAACTTTTGGATTCATCTCATTTCACCTAATATTGTTGTGAATAATAAATTGTTGTGAAAATCTCATTTCTATCGTTTGTGGTCCGCTTAGGATTCGGAGGAGGAGGGGGTGGGCAGGTACCAAGTGGTTCTCAGTAGTGATAATGTTGAGAACCACTGCTCTAGAATTCCCCCCCCCCCCAAAAAAAAAAAATCTTGCTACCATGTTTCCTTAATGTCAAAATCAGCTAAATAATGTACCATGACTGAACGTAAATTTGTATTAAGGTTGAATTGTGTATATTTACAACTCTGATAAAGCAAAGAAATGAAACTTAAGACTCTCCAATAAGTGCAGAGAAAAAAAAAGGGATGGAAAAGACTTCGGTAAATTCTTGAAGTACAATATTAATCGTCCATCTGCAAAGAAATGACTGAAGGTATATTCACCACGAAATGTGCAGTACGAATATATGAATTATGGAAAGCAGAATGAGAAAATAAATTCGAATCGACTGCATTCAAGAAAAGCAAATGGCATATTAAAGAACAAAATTTTCAATTGCTGCTTGAAATTTTATTTTCTTATTGATTTCTTTCAGAAATTTATTTAATATTTTAAGCGGTTTTTGTTGGTCAACTATGATTGAAATGTATTTTTGCAAAATAATAACTATAACAGCAAAAATGAAGATGAATCACCCGATAGATGAATTCTTGTCAACATGAATCGCAAATTGAAATTTCTTAGAAATATGTATCAATCCTAATAATAAACCAGGGTTTGAAAGGTTTTGGACACTACGGTAAAAACCATAGTTTTACCGTCCGGTCGAAAATGCTTTGTGTCCAAAAGTGTCCGAAACTATTTTTAGTGAAGTGATATTTTGTAAGCAAATATGAAAAACATAATAAAACATATTTTATCAATTAAAAAAAATCAAGTTATAATTTACATATTTGAATATCACATTCAAATATGTATTCAAAAATGTACGGGGGGCGGGGTCAATTGCCCCCTTCTGACTTCCCCAAATGCCTGGGTTTATCCTGTTTTCCAAGGATGATTCAAATAGATGGACCGTAATTACTTAAGCATCTAGCATCTACATTACAATATCAGCAATACGTACAGTAAAATATAAGTTCCTAAAACATTAAACTCTCAACCTACGCTCTAATAATGTGCAGAGGGCCCGATTAAGAGGGCCGATGATTAGATTGAAACAATTTTAACCATTCGGGGGCCCCCAAAACAGCGAAAACCCTTCACCAGGGCCTAGTTGGCGTATTCAGTAATCAGGCCCTTATACTGTTCACAACACACTTTTCAACCCGGTAAACCCCGTTCTGGCTCCGCAAAAATACGATTGAAAAATTCCCCGTTTCCATGTAAAAAGAGATTTCCCATTGTACCACAGAAAGCCGTTTTAACCCAGCATCCTTAGCGGCTAGTAGACGAACTTGTTTTCGCGTAATTCATTCTGGGTAAAACTCCGCTTTACTCCCAAAAGTAAGCAGGAGGAGAAAAAATCCACATATACCCCGCAAATAAAAAGGCCCTCTACTTGAAAAAAATGGGAATTTTTTACTTCGGAACGAAATCTGGGATCATTAAATTATTAATTTAAGTTTGTTTTAAGGAGTAACTAACGAACCAATGAGTTTTAAGATAAATGTTCTTTTAAGATAGGTTTTTCTTAATCAGCTGGTGTATAAAGAATGAAAATAAAATGTGTCTAAGTCCACTTATTCTGAAAGAACACGTGTAGGCTTTTATCAGCTCGAAAGATAAAATACAACTGCAGTTAAACTATGATTTTTGGTTAACTCCGTCTACAACATCTGCTGGAATCTCAGAAATAATGTCTCTCAATCTGCTGTGCTGATGGACAGTTTCTCTTCCGATAACAAATGGCATGAAATAGTCGAGTTAATATTTGAGGTTACATGTTTTTTCCATTGCATTTTTTAACTTTTTGGAACAAATGGTGATTAAAATAATTCTATTACAGATTCTTCCTTAACGCTGCCCGCAACTTGTTTGTTATTAGATTGTTATTTCTTGTTAAGCTTTTGGACGGTTGAGTTTTTCTGAGGGGAAAGCTATCTGATCATGAATAAATTGTATTCGAGAACCAAATAATTGTTCCCCTTTTAAACTTGATATGTTTTTTTATATATAAATTAATTTCAATATCATTCAGCATAAGTTAAGCAAAATATTGTTACAAATTTTGTGAATACTTTTTTTTTTTTGCTTAATTTGTGTTAATCTTGCTAACTTTGGCGTTTTTTCCATTAATTGCCACTCAAAACTACCTTTAGTTTTTGAAACTTTACCTGTATGTTGACTTTGCCTGCTAACTGCAATGCGGCATTTAGCCTCGCGCTTATGGGATTGGGGAGAAATTTAAGAGGTATCGCCAAATGGGCAACATATTTGGCGACTTGTGTTTGGCGAGGAATTACCAAGTTTAGCGACATTTCAAACATTAACATGTAAATAATATTTCAATGCTAATAATAAATGGTTAACCCCCGTAACCTCTCGAATGGAAAACATAATGTTGTTTCAGCGCTATACAAGAGAAGTCGCACCGAAGTGAGGCAGTCAAGTTTTGACTGTCAGTGT
The DNA here is from genome assembly GCF_026930045.1 of Uloborus diversus. Taxonomy (NCBI): domain Eukaryota; kingdom Metazoa; phylum Arthropoda; class Arachnida; order Araneae; family Uloboridae; genus Uloborus; species Uloborus diversus. The sequence goes on along the minus strand of NC_072731.1, from coordinate 67,523,500 downwards.
TTTTACGTATTTGGTTTTGATGTAATTACGTGTTTATCGTTTTCTTTTCTGTGTTGAATGACATTTGCCTAATTGCTGTGTCACCGACTTATTTGTATATATTTGTAAATACATTTCCTGTGTTTCCGCAATAGCTATGTCATCATGTAAAGATTTTTTTATAATAAGAATTCATGTAAAGAAGTGTGCCGAACCCGAAACAATATTTACACGAATAATGTTATCAATATTGTACTGCTTTTATTTATTTATTTTTTTCTTTCGTTCTATATTCACGTTTTGATACATTGAAAAAGAAAGAAAGAAGACGAAAAGTATATCATTCATTATTTACACGGAGTCATATTAAATATTTTCCATTACCTTGCACAAAAAACAAACAAAAAAAAAAGAGAAAAATAATTACTAAAGATAAGGTTTTGTTCGTTGCTTTTCAGGAAATCGTTGTAATTTTTTTCTTCTATTATGATGCTTTTAGCATTGATGAGTGAATTCTTCAAAAAAGAAAAAAAAAGAAACTCTAGAACTAGGAACATCAGTTCTAGAATTTATTTTAAGGATTAACCATATTTTCTAACTTTAAAATAATCCCTTAAACACACCCTAGTTTCTCTAAAAGTTAATATAATTATTTAACTTGACCTCAAAGCTTTCTTTAAACAATTTCATTTTTTACGTTTCTTTGATCGCGCGACATCGCAAATGATGAACTGCCATTCACTGTTGCCATTAGCGCAATATTTAATTCACTTCTTTATTATCGTGTGTTGGCAACGATACGGATTATAGCAAGTGTAGAGCGCAATATTTAATTCGCTTCTGAATCATCATAACGTGGAAGTGCGGTAGACAGCAAGCGTAAGCATTCAGTGCACCAGTGGAATACGCGCCAAAGTTCACTTGTGACATTATAAAGACTACGCCTTGTTTGAAAAATAGGACATTTAAAAAAAATTAATTAAAAAATAACTTTTGGGAAAATAAAAGTAATTTCTGGGTCCATGTTTTTTTTTTTTTTTTTTTGCTCATTTTATCAACTTCAGTGACTAGAAGTTGTACTTTTGACTGAAGGAAACAATCCCATTCGGAAAAGCGACAGCTTTTAAATTCTTTTTTTGCGATTCATTGAGAAGAACAGGCATCATTTTCTCAGAGTTTTCTTTTTGCGAAGTGTTTTTCAATTTCATATTGCCAACAAGGAAATTTCCCAGAAGTGAAGCTGATGGCAAGATCCCAAATCTTGGACCGAAGCAGCACTCCGCTGAATGCGGTCAAGATTAATTTTGTAATGATTCCAGTATTACGAATTTCAGTGGCAAGATTCCAACTGGGTTCCTGTTCACATCTGTTCCAAGTTGTGTATCTTTTATTCAGGTTTGCGTGTACAAAATCTTCCCACAGTTTTCGACCGTTATTTAACTCAACACACAATCGCTAATGAAATGCAAAGTAGAGTTATGATGGGATATGGAATATTTTAAGCGTGCTTTCACCCATTTTGTTGCAGCTGAAACCATTTACTTCGGGGCTATTTTGACCAAGTATTGGCCCTCATAAAAGTCCTGCATACCGAGAGAAAAAGAAAGAAAATATCTACATTGATTATTTGTATTTACAATTTCTTCTTTTTTAGTCTGCTTGTACATTTTTTACAAATAAAGAATAATTTTGCTACTCCTGGCTTTCGCTGACGTCACGCGTTTGATGCGCTAGTGGTAATTGAACCATAATTGTATGTTTTTGGCACTAAATATTTCGTGTTTTAGTGCTGTGCTGAATTACTTAATTTGAACCAAAAAAGAAAAGAATGAAAAAATCCCCCAATTTCTTATCCGTTTTAACGCCTTGAGAGAATAGGGGGCAATTGTCGAATTTCCTTGGGAATTTATTGAATAGTGCACTATAATCAAGGAACAAGTGCTTCTGTAATTCGTTTTATTTCTTCTTTAAAAAAAAATAATATGTAACTATACACCTATATTGTAATTGAATCACTCTTGTATGTTTTCACTAGTAAATATTTCGCATATAATTTGATTAACCATATGCGGGAAAAAGAAACTTGATTTTAAATACTTAATAAATTGAGAATAGGAGCTCAATTTTCATAATTTTTTGGACCATACAAGAGTTTCCTCTAGTAGTATGCTAATTAGTATGACACTTAAATCACCATTGCATGTTCCACCGGTAAATGTTTCTCGATTTGGTGCTAAATAACTTAATTAGAACCATATAAGAGAAAGCTGTCCTCCAATTTTAAAGTTGAGGGAATAGGAGTTAAAATTTCATAATTCTTTGGGAAGATGTCGCAGAAGGGCTCCCTCTAGTAATACTCTAATAACATTTAAATCACTATTGTATGCCTGCCTTTAAATATTTTCAGTAAGTTAACGCCCTATAGCCAGGGCTAAGGCAGAAATACATGAAATACACCGCCAACTCAGTCATTCCAGCCGAGGACTGCAGTTTCGTGCTTATTAGCACTCATCAGCCCGGCATAGGAAGTGACTGAGCTGGAGGTGGAAAGCCTATCAAGGAAGCCAAGAGTGCCAAACAAACTGGTAGCTAATATAGAATTATCACTGACCAGACGAGTGACCGAAGCAATGGTTCGGTTCAACTGGAAGATTGAATGCAAGGCATGGTATTTTCAGTAGTTACCGCCCTATAGTCAAGGCTAAGGCATTAGCCCTATATTAGCTACCAATTTGTTTGGCACTCTTGACTTCTTTAATAGGTTTTCCACCTCCAGCTCAGTCACTTCCTATGCCGGGCTGATGAGTGCTAATAAGCGCGAAACTGCAGTCCTCGGCTGGAATGACTGAGTTGGCGGTGTATTTCATGTATTTCTGCCTTTAAATAGTTCGTGTTTTTATGCTAAATAGTTCAATTAGAGTCAAATAAGGCAGGGGGACCTCAATTCTAAAGTTGGGAGAATATGAGTTCAATTTTCAAAATTCCTTGGGAAAATGTCGGAGAAGAACTTGATCCAACAGTGCGTTTCCAGAAACAATTTCCAGATGAATAGAATTAGTTATAAAATAGTATTTTTTTTCCCCTTCAGAAGGCTGAGAATTGAATTGCTTCATGTTTGTAGGACAATCGGAAATCCGCAGAACTAGCCCAAATAACTGCGTGTTTCTATCATTTTTTTTCCCCTCGTTTGGATGCGAATATAACTGTGGAAGAAACTACCCTTCGTAAATCACTTATAATGAATATTTCTTTGTTCTTTATTTGTTGTCTTTCCTGTATGTTTATTATTTATCTCCCATTGTATTTTAATGGCGGCGAGTGTGACCATTGCTCCTCGGTGCCTGTAATTCAGCCCGATCCAGATTCATTCCTAGCATTTCAACAACCTGCTGGATCCGAGCAATCGAGCCTTCGCATCAACCTTTTCCTTTTTACGCATTCCTTTGTCCGCGCCGCGCGGCGATTGCGGGTTTGGGAATGGGCCGTGTGCGAGTGTATCCCGGCCATTACCGTCACATTGTTACCTTTTTTGTTGAGTCTTATTATGCCCATACCTCCGAAACGTGATGGGACAGGTGCATTGGCGGCCGGCACGATCTGCCGCCCACCCCTCTTCTCCTCTGGCCCTCACTATTTCCGGCAGTCCGCGGTGTACGTGCGTTGGCCGGAGTTCGTGTGGGCTATAAATGGGCGGTGTTGTAGGCATCGGCCGACGTTTCAGTTGTTGCCCCCCGCGAATGGGCTGTAAATGGATATGGGTGAACGGTGCATTGTCTTCAGTGGTTGTAAATGCGTTCATTTTATGATCGCCTGGTCAGTTCGAGCAGAAAATGATGTATGTATAGAAAGGTTGACCTTAGTCGTTGGGAAATGTTTACTTTCGTTGTTAGTTTATATTTCAAATATATTGGTGCTCCGCCTTCTTAGTAATGACGTGACGAGCAGAGGTGCAAGTAGATTTTTTTGAGAGGGGCGCGGGGGAGGAGCTCATAAATCTCAATGTATGCAATACACAGGAGAGCAACCAAAAATATTTGTGCTGATCTATAAATTAAATTTGCAATCTAAGATCTTTTACACTATTCAATGTGAGCTTAACTCATTACAGATTGAATACTGTCAATTAAAAACCTCTGCTCTGCTATTCGAAACTATTGGTGGACCTCAGTCGAAAGTGTTTGAATGTTTCTCGATATATCTTGATAAAGGATATTCACCTGTCTGCTAAAGTTCACTTCGGTCGCTTTTTCCATTTTCTCTGTATATGAAATAACTTGTTTTAGTCTGCCAGTAATAGCATAATTTAAAATCCTATCAGCAGTTTCTGTGATCTGGAAGTCGTGAATGGTGATCAACTTAGCCTTTACCAAGCCTTAACCCAACGCTCTCTTGTGGGCGGCTGTTTGCAAGCCAGAGGCCTTTTAGATTTATAGACTGTCGATACAGCTGCGTTTCTTATTTTTATCTATTTATTTATTTATTTAGTACTATTTTAATGCATTTATTTTGTTTTGTAGATGGTTCTTTATAGCTGTTCCTGTTCTTATTACCTTTTTAATATGCACATAAGGAAAAGAAAAAACATAATCTGAGGCAGTAGTAACTAAATCAAAAAAGATTTAAGTGATTGTAAAGGACAGCGCTTTGTCTAGTAACGAACTTTTTGCGAAGGAAAACTAGTTTATTAAAAATTTAGTAGCAGAAAAACCTGATTAACTGACGCTTTTCTGTGAAATATTTTCCTTTTTTTATTGCCGGTCTGTTGCGCAGGGGCCAATCCAGGATATTTTTCTCGCTACCTATTTTTGTGAAAGTATTGCATCATTCTATTTTTGTGAAAGTTTTTTTTATTTTTTTTATCAGCATTGTTTTTTTGAACTTTTAGAGGTATCCTATTTTTGTAAAAGAGAAGTAGAACAAGTGAAATTTTGAAAAGTGTAAATGTCATCTAGTATTATTTTTAACAGGTTTCGTTTTTTGGGGAGGGGGGGGGGGAGCTAAAAACCTAAGAAGTACCAAAAATACCATCATAATTTCAGCTTAATGGACTATGTACTGTGTACAATATTGGAAATTATGAGAAAATGGTTCCCCAAAACATGCTAAAAGATTGCGATAATATTGCATAAATTCACTTTGGCGAGAGACAGCTAAAAATTAGTTAAAATACCACAAAAAGGTTGCTATTTAAGCGATTGTTCATATAAACCTGCTTGGAATTTTATTTTATAAGTAAATTTTGTTTTAAACAGAGAAACAAATTTTATATTTTAAAATGCGAATTTTTGTGAAATTTTCTATGTATGAAGCTACCTGATTTTACTACTTGATTTTTGTGAAAGTACCTATTTCAAAACAAGATTTTTGTGAAGGTACCGAAAAACGGTAGCAAAATCAGCCTGTATTGGGCCCTGGTTGGTGTTAGAATGTAACGGTTAGGACATGCAAATACAGACATTATCTTGAATAATGACAACGATGCATCGGCGACTGTTGTTAGTGGCGTAAAAAGAGCTTGCAAAATTATGAACTTCATAATTTCGCATTTTTTTTTCTTTACGTATAGAATTTAATTCTTATTAATCCAAACTTTTTTTCGTAACAAATGCAAGTAAACGAGCAAACTTTACGAAAAAGTTTAGAAAAAAGATGCCATGGAAAAAATTAAAACAAATAAACTACTGCCACATTGATATTGGGACATAAAACATAGACGTTACATTCTGATGCATGAAGCATTAGCAACATGCAACGATATTTATATTATCATTTCAAGTGACACCATTCGGAGAGGGTAAAAAATGACACTCTCTGAGTGAACATAGATGAAGAAAAATGTAATATTTCACTGCAATCGATTCTTTCTTCGTCAGAGTAATTTCTCGCTTTGAAACTAATGTGAAAAACCTCTGCGTCGCTCATTTTGAATAATTCATCCGCTTTTGTCACGAGTCGAAATAAAAACTGCAATAATGTCACGTGGTGAAAAGAATCGTTTTGTTAAAAAAGTTCTGAATTCACTCTCCTGAATTATCGGTGAGCAATTTGCGAGAATTTATGACCCTTTGCGAAATATGAATGAGATGTTGGTCTGCATCGCTGGTGTTCTTTTTTCTTCCCGGGAATAATAAAAAACTTAAGATTTTTGCCGGAGAAGGGAATTGAAGAAAAGCTCAGAGAACCCATTACGAAAGTGAGCGCTTGCGTACTAAACATTTTTCTTTGTTGTTGATGTCCGTGTTGAAAATTCTACCAAGAACACGACACGGGCCCTGCCCTAATGTTAAACTTTTTTTTCCTCTCAACACGACACAGTTAACCTTTCTTCTGTTTACTTCGCGTGTTTCTCCATGCTTATTCTCGATACTGTTCCTTTTTTAGCGTGCCTTTGTCTTATGCATCTGACATTTTGTTATTTATTCTTTTAGAAGGAGAAAAAAAAGTCTACGTATAGCAGATTACGGTCAAGCACTCGAGATAAAGCTTTTCAATCATACCAACATTCGGTTTATTTCAAAGAAAAAGCTGAACAATAAAATCCTGCTCTGCAATGCATATCAGAAAAAAAAGGGTTGCCGACATTGGCGATTTATTGTTTTTAATTTGGCAAACTACCGAAACGGGGGGGGGGGGAGGAGAGTCGGATAGAAACAATTATCTCTACTCCGACTGTGCACATGGCCAAGTTTGACCAACGCCCCCTTAATACTAAATGCCTTGAACGCATTTGCCTCAAAAGTGAACTTCCGTCAGGAACTGTTTGTTTACATTTTCGTCGCTTCCCATTGGTCCGTCGCAAGGAAATTCAACGTAATATTCCTTACGCATTTTGCATGTAGATCGTTAATTTACTGTCGTTTTTTTTTTTTTTCATTTTTGCACCAACTTCTAATCAAAATATATTAGTATTTTCACCATCGAATATCTTGTTCACCTCTGCTGCTTTTTCATTTTGCAATTCCATTGTCGTAGAATGAAACGATATGGTTGACTGTCCCACGGACTAAATCTGGAGAAATCCATAAAGCTCTAGATTACCAACTTGCGACCATTTCACTGAAAATGGCTACCAAACAATCCCAGTCCCAGTCGCCAAAAGTGGCGATCATGTTTTTGTTTTTTTGCAAAAGGCAATATCGCAATTTCAATCCCACTTTGCTATTTATTTTACAGATAGAAATTTTCTGCTTAAAAGATCCAGAAATTTTCTGACCTAAATTTGTATGATACTCAAAAATTTGCGAAACATTTTTTGTTAGATGTTTATTTCTTTGTGTTAAAAAAATAAATCCATTAAAATTTTGTTTGCTGTTTTTGTAGAATGTAGAGCATCATAATCCTTAAATTTGTTGATCAAACAGCGAATAAGTTTTTCACTTTTTGCGCTATGAATATACTTGGTGAAAAATGGCTACCAAAAGTGCAAAAGTGACTATCATTTTTTGTGACTTTGGTCGCCAGTGGCTACCATTCAGAAACCGTAGTCTAGAGCTTTACTACAAAGCTTATATTTGTACTCAAAACGTCTGAATTCGGTCTGACATGTGCGTATTTACCAAAAAAGGAAAAGAAGTACAGGGGCTGAGTTTCTACTCATCTTAAGCCCTCTATTTAGGGCTGTGGAGTCGTGGGGAAAATGACAGACTCCGACTATTAGAATTTTAAAGGCTCCAACTCCTGCGACTCCTTGACTCCAAAATCAGACTCCGATTTCGTAGCTCTGGCAGAGATGCGGACTCGGAAAAAAAATGACCGAATCCTAAGACTGTAAAGACTCTAACTACTTTACACGAAAATCAGTCTCGATTCCACAGCCCTGCCTGTGTGTCTGTATATATGTCTACGCCTCCGCCCCCCCACCCCCCAAAAAAAGAAAAGAAAAATAATAAAAGATTATATTCTTCTACGAACGAATGAATAGACGAAAAGCGAAGCATTAAACTCGCGCATTTTATGTTCAACGATCGTCTCTGACGTCCGGTTTATTTACTTCATGTGGTCAAGGCCACACGACCTACACTTAACAAACATCAAGCCACAATAAGAGAACAAATACCTCTATACAAGATCGCATGCCTTAATAAAGAGTAAATTGGGAACAGAAAAAGAAATAACTGGGTCATTGTTAGAATTTCGATTAATAATAGTAACCAGGAGACAAGTTTAAAACTTCTTTAAAAATTCAACTAAAAGTTTTCTTTTTTTGCATACATGTCTAATTAATAATTTTTAAAAAAGAATGAAAAAGCAATGCTTCTCAAGGTGTGCATCGAAGCGATAAATCGTACTTGTAGGGTAGTCACGGACGTATCGTTTAAGAAAGGTTTCTATAATCACGGTTTAACGGAAAGCCTATTTGATAGGATAGAGCAGCGTTTCTTAAATTGTGTTCCGCGGAGCCCGGGGTTCCACGGAGATTAATCAAGGGTTCCACGAAACTCTCGATCTGTATACTCCTTGCTTTTTACAGATATTACTCTTTATTAATTTTTGAAATTACGTTTCGGCAAATTTTATTCGAATTTAATTTTTACTTTGACTATAAATAAAACATTTCAAAAATATTGCTTCTAACTATACCACTCACGAAACAACAGGGGTTCCACGAAAAAAGAGGTGAATTAAAAGGGTTCCACTCCTTAAAAAAAATTAAGAAACGCTGATAGAAGATGGAAGAACACTTCTAGTTGAAAAAAGCAGCTTTAGCCAACAGTAGGAAAGAAATATTTACATAGAAATACCATTTACATGAGGCTTTTTCCGCAACAACTCCATGGGTTGGTCCGTTCAAAAGTTAAAAAACTATAGTACGATTAAAATTGGTAATAGACAAGGCAGACCCAAAAATTTTAAAATTAATCTTCATTCGTGGATTTCTAAAAAGAAAAAAAAAACAATCCGAGCAACAGCTTTCCATTCCGAAGTGGTTTGAATAGTATCCTCTACTATCTGCTAAGTGAATTAAAGCTCTGTTTGGGGCTGTGCACATATAACGTTATCAATTTTTCACATATTTTTGACCCCCCCCCCTCCCCTACGATATCAAACGTTATCATTACACGACCCCCCCCCCTCACTCTATGATATCGTTATCAGGTACAAAAAAATTAAGTTTTTAATTCTATATCCCACCCATTAATTTATAAAATTATTTGTGTACAGTCAATATCAATACCATAATTATCAGTAATGTTTTTATAAAATCGAGGTATAATTAACAAAGGTATTAAAAATAGAATAATTTTAATATTACGACTAATATGTGATAAATTAAAAAATGTATTTGTTATAATTATTTTATCACGTATAAATTGACATTTAAAAAAGGAAATTTAAGAATTTACAATAATTAAGATAAGGAAAAATGAACAAAAATTAAGTGGAATACAGTGATGAATAATGAAATAATGTCACAATTCTTCCCATGTTGGTTCCATTAGTTCTATTATAGGTATCTCGTCTGAAATGTTTGGAAGATCACTTTTCAAATCTGCACTGCAATCACACTCATCTTTATCAATCCACTGTAGATCATCATCATCCCTAAAACAAGCCAAAAGTTCTGTCCGCCTGCGAGCAGCAATACGCTTTGGTTTCATTTTCTCAATGATCATGGCTTTTCCGCATACTTTTGAATGATCTTTTAAAGCCTTTAAGGTGCAATGATATATATCACACTTCACACAAATGCGTTTTTTCAAGATTTCGTCGTTTATTGATGGCAAGAACAAATCATATGCAATTTCACTAACATTTGAAGATGTCTGCTTCAGCTTGGCAGCATCCTGCATCAATTGCGCGGCACACAAAGGAAGATATGCTCCTCCCTTTTGAATGGTCAATCCCTCACTGACTGGAACAGGAACTGGCAAGAAATGGTTCTTTAAGATTGAACCAATATTTGATCGTTTTGGTGTACAGCACGATCGATCGTCACATTTTACTATTTGACACAAATATGTGGAACATCTCATATGTGTTCTTTTCCAACTCTGACAAACTTCTGAACTTATACGTTCACTTCCAGGTGCCTGATACTTTGCTACTACAGGGTAGTCATCAATTACTGTTGAATTCCATACTTCAGAGAGCACATTTGCAGCTGCTTCGAAGTTTTTCTTCTCTTTCTCGACATCAACAGTCTTACCACTCGAATCCAAGTGATTTCCGAAGTGATCATGTGGCAAAACTAAACCTGAGAGTTGGCGGCTAAGGGGTGCCATTCGCCTCTCTACTGCATTGTAGGCCGAACGACCAGGGGCATTTGTGGCTAGGAATACGGCATCCAAATCAAACTTTTTAAAAGTCTCAATTGCGGCAAGCTGTACTTTTTCATACCGAGGATTTTCGTCGGGGCCACCATCACTTGTGATGATTAATACTGGTTTTACAGTAGAATCTTCCCTTCGAACTAATTTTGAAAATTCTGGCAGAGTCATCACATTGTCTAAGTCAAATGTATGAGTTTCAGCAGTTGAAGAATCGTGTTTAGCAGAGCGAATCGCTATATAAGTTGGACCGGAATATGATACTCTTGTCGGATCGCATGGTTTACCATCTTTAATTACTAGTCCGGCATAAACACTTGGTATTAGTTTGTGTCTAGCTGCTTTCACAAAATCATGGTCTGGAAGTCGAACACGATAGTCTAAGTGCATTATCAATGGGCTTTGATTTTTAGCAGCTGTAATGCCAATTGGTACCCTACATTTATCATCAACTGACAGAAAGACAACATCTTGACTGGTTAACGTTGCGGATAATTCTTTCAGGTGATTGATTGTCATTTTACAAAACTCGCTGTCTGCGTGAGCTCTTCTTTGATTGTTTTGTGGTTGGCATAAACGGACCGGCACAGTAGTAACATGGCGCTTTCCTTCGACTGTAGTAAGTAGCTGTTCTACTTAGCATTAATCCGTGATTTTCCTTCAGTTCGTTGTGCAAGTCGTCTAATGTCATACATGAATTAAGGGCTTCACAACGTCGTCGTCCATCTGCACCAGCTCCCTGCTTCGCCAGTTCACAAATCACTTTCAAAATCTCTGGTTGGTCATTTTCCAGAGCTGGTCTCCCTATTTTCTTAACTAACTTCATATTATCTTCAGGATATTTCTCTTCCAATGCCTCAAAAAGTTTTCTCTTTTTTTCTCGCGCTTTCCTATTGGCTTCAGCTACATTTATTAGCCGTTTTAATTGCTTTTCTAGATTTTTCACATCATCTCTGGCCTTTTGAATATCAGAGTGGCTCACTTCAGCGAGCCCAACATCCCTTTGACGCAAAATCAAGAAAAGCCGATCTTTCGCTAGGGCAATTTTTGAAATCAGTGTCTTTTGTGCTGGTGCTTCTCGGGCATTGTTGATGGGCTTCTCAGATGAATCTTTCGGAATAACTTCAGGTTCGGGTTTCGAATTCGTTATTTCGCTACTTCCAGAACTGGTACTGTCATTCATAGCTGTTGACGCTGCAATCTGTGCTTTCTTCTCCGTTGAAGGTACCTGTGTAAAAATAAATGTTGTTTAGTGAGCGCCTTTGGAGTGAATGTTATATTTTCAAACAAAATATTACATTCACTAAAAAGAATTATAATAAACCCTTGACCGAGATATTAAGAATACCAATCGATTAAAAAAATTCCATTCGAAAATTCGCATCGGTTCGAGAGTTATCGTGCGAAGAGACGTCCGTACGTCCGTACTAACATTACGATCTTAGTATACACTACGTGATCCTAATAAAGAAAAATCTGACAAGTGTAAGAAAAGTCAGAAATCCATTTTATCAAATATTCAGAAACTGCAATTCAAAACCAACAATCAAAATCACTATGCTAATCTTTGATAAGTTCTAACTTTTGTTTTGATATTTTTATTTTAAAAGGATGACTAGCCTGTTCCGCAGTTGTAAAGGGGACTAAATAAAAACGAAAAGTACAATTTACATTTAACAAATTTCTAACGTATATAAGAATGCAGAATAAAAGAAAAATAATCATTTTTCTAAAGCAAACACGATTCAGTTTCGATTTCATTAGAAAAAATGTTCTGATGAAAAAAAAATCTTCCTGTCTGCTAAGGAAAACAAAAAAAACAGAAGTTCATTGGAAATGACAAAAAAAAAAAAAAAAAAAAAAAAAATATAAAATCATAACTAAAAAAATAAATATTCTCTAATAAAAAAAAACTTCAAAAAAAATGTAAAATCAAAAATAGAATAATCAACCATGGTCAAAAAAGAAACTAAAAAAATATAACATTCATCTATAATTCCAAACGATAAAAAAAAGCAGATGTGTATAAAAGAAAGGAAACTGAAAAAAAAAATTAAATTAAAAATTCTGCCCGCTAAGAAAAAAAATCTCCTCCATAATGCTCCAATTTTCTAGTGAAACGGTTTTAGAGTAGAGTGGACGCAATAGTTTACATCCCCATGTTAATACCAACGCATGCATTATCAAATTTTTAGAAAAAACTTACCTTTGTCCAAAAGGATAAAAGCCCTGCTCTCTTTTTCTTTGCAATTTTGTTCAATTCTTCAAGCTTTCTCTGTAAAACAGTGTTGAATTCTGGATCAAACTTGTGAGCATTCCAAAATATGGTTGCCTCTCTCTGACAAACTTGTTTTGTTTTATCTGGATTTGCAGTTTGAATGCTTTTATGTAGTTCTAAAAACATTTTATTTTTATCCATTTCAAGAGATTTAGAAAACGTCTTCACACAACAAGAACGATTGCATCGATGAGTGTGACTCCACAAGTTGCCGTCTTCATTCCTTATCAGTTCGCAATTCGCATAACTTCATTGGTCAATAGGTAGAAAAAAAAAAGCGAGGGAATGGAACAAAGGTGACATTGGGCGACCTTGGTCGATAGAACAAAAAGATGTATCCCAGGCGAATTCTCGGAATAACCGTGGGGGAGGAGGATTTGGCTCTGGAGTGCAGGTGTGATATTTCTGGTGTTATTTCAATCAATCGTTACTGTATGTGTTTTGTGCCTTAAATTAGAAATAAACTCGCGAATATTGCACGAAAAATACGAAAATTGCAATATTATACGAAAATTTAAAAAAGTGATAACGTTATCAAACTTAAAACCCCCCCTCCCCCTCTCGATATCATACGATATCATTTGGCTTTACCCCCTCCCCCCCCTAAAATGATAACGTTATATGTGCACAGCCCCTTTAAGGATGTTAGTTTGGAAAACTGCATTTATGAGTAGGCTTGCCAGATTTCTGAAATGTTCAACCAGGACTCCGGCATACCTCCTCCTCCCCCCCCCCCCCCGTCGCAAGTATTCAAAAGGGAACACACCCCTGGCTGATTTTTTGCGTGTCTTAGTATTTCATTCTTAATGCTAAGTATAAATGGAAACGAATTATGAGCTTTAACCAGGGGTAGTAATAAATGGCACAAGCAGTTAAATTTAAACATTTTATTTCTTACATGCTTAAATATTTCTTCTTACTTTTGTAAGAAGATTACTTTGAATGAGAAATAAGATTTTGAACATTTTTTACATGTATTTTTTATTTGCTAAGACTTTTTTCAGAAAGTCTTTTTTGGTTTTTATCTTGTAAAAATCCTCACAAGCAGATATAGTAATTTTACAAGTCTGTGTTTCAAATGACGATGTAATTATCCTAAATAGTCCTCCACAGTTTATTATTTTTGGACTTTTTTTGGTCATCTGTAATCAAATTCATCTTTTCTGGGACGTGAAGTAAACTGGCCGGGACACCGGGATTTTGGCTGAAAACCGGAACTGGCAAGCCTATTTATGAGACAACCTGAAACAGTTGGGAAATTGTGCTCGGGATATTTTAAATTAAAGTTCTTAATTCTATCCGCCCCTCCCCCTTTTTTCGAACCCAGCAGGGTACGAAGACTAATGGATCTCAAGGGACCTGATAAGTGGAATTACTTTTAAAATAATCACTCATTTTCCATTACGAGATATTATTTAATGTAAATTCTGACTGATGCTAGAAATTCAAACTCAGTTTAAAAAAGAAACACGAAACACGATGAAAAAAACTATTAGAAACCTAAAAAAAACCTTTCAATAATATTGCGGAAGGGATAAAATACGAATGTACACAATCAACAACGTCCTACAAATTATCAGATATCATTTTTAAGATAAAAGCAGGAAAGAGCAAAAAAAATTTAAAGATAAGACTCATCCAAGTAAAATACTTACGAAATGCCCAGAAAGTCAAGATAAAATGCTAAGAAAACTTGGATAGAGTCTTGTTTATTATTTCAAATGGCTAACAGCGAAAATAAAAAACTATAACAAACTAGTATGTTGTGGCCATCACGAAATAACTTTATTCTATACTTTTCTTGTAATTCTGATCCCTCCCCATGCTTGACGAGGAAGCAATATTCCCAACAAAAACAAAATTACACACGCCAAAACGTGACCCCCCCTCCCCCCCCCCGATCTTCTATATATTCTTCTATATGTTAGATATAGAAGAAAGTAAAAATAACCTTGCTAAACTTGAAATGAAAATCGTAGGTTCACGTCGGGTAAAAAGGATTATAAATTTAGCAATTATTTTAAATTTTGCTACGCTATATTTCTAAAACCATTTAAAACATTTGCTTCTTTCTGAGCGGTATCCAGCATTACACTACATAAAAAAAAATTTATTAGTTTTAGCAAATAACTGATTAATTATTGGAATGCTTATTATTCGGATAATGTTTCCACATAGTGTGGAGTAAAATGAATAGAGATTGAGAGAATTAAATAACTACTAAAAGTCAATGCGACCAATTGCAAAGCATAATACATGCATTATTCAACATTTTTATGAATAATTTTATAATTTAAATTGAATATAAGTAATTGGTGATGTCCTTTTTCGATTGAGAAGTGGCTCATGCAGTAATTGGACGATCCAGAAAGTTTTCAAGGGAAGAGCGATTGGTTTTTATTATTTACCCTGTACGTACCATGGTTTGGAAATTTTTGTCACAAATGTTTTGGACTTCAATACTTCAATTCCGAAACATATCTTGGGCAGATTATTAAAGATAGTCTGAAATCGCGTTTTCGGGACTTAAGTTTAAAAAAAATTAGGGGAGAATGGTAATGAATAGGCCAATTTTTGATTTTTATTTTTTGTAATTTTTTCAAATACTTTTTTTTTTAGCCCAGAATTGGCTCTTTCGTTACTTTACTTATTTGGTTATATAAAAAAGTCATAAAAAGTGGATTAGAAAATGTCTTTAATGAATGATAATATAAAACAAAAATATAGAAATTTGGTGGCCTATTCATCCCCATCCATGGAGATGAATGGGCCACTAAATGAATTCAATGCAAACATGTGGAATCAATCTTTTAAAAATTTCTGACGAATAAATAAAAATACAAGCAAAAATGTTTATCAATTTCATTACAATTACTTTTAAATTTTATGTATATTTTTTAATAATAAAAATTCTGATTACTTTTGGTAAAATTCAGTACTATCATTGACGAAGTGCTAAAAATAAATTAGAATTATTACCTAGATTTTCAAATAGACAAGTAATTTATGTAAAAAGAGTATTATTCAAATACACACCAGCCTATAAAAGCAAACAATTGGACATTTTCCAAAAATCATATAAAATCAACAAAGAAAAAACACACAATTCTACTTTAACCTATTTATTAAATACCTAATGGAATCACTCAAATCAAATCCAAAAGGGGAAACACTGGTAAGTATGGTCAATAACTAGAAAGTTCATCTTAATCAGAGAATTTCATTTATGCTTCTAATAAATATCTAATATTTCTTAAAGTTAAAATGTGCAAATTTTAGAAATTATAATAAACCTATTCTAACAAGACAGTAATCTAAATCTGACAGCCATTTATGTTTAATATTAAAGAGAAAATCAGAAAAAAAAGGCAGAAAACCCATATTTTCGTGGCCCATCCATAACCATGATACAGTGGCCCATTCAGCTCCACCAACAGTTCTGGAATACATTCAGGTTTTTTAATAAATGAAATTCAAATAACATCAAAATATATCTTAAAATTAGTTGGCAGATGTGGAAAGACTTGCTAATATACATATATGCAGTGAAATAATGGATCCTTTTTAGCTAGACTTTATTTTACTGAAAAGGGAAAAAATTACTTTTCAATCAGATTATTGGTCATCCTACTCTAGTGGAAAAATGGCTTCTCACAAAGAATCGAAAATTGGTTGAGTTTAGCAGAAAAAGTAGCTCCATCTGTTAGTGGCATCTAAAAGCCAATGAACGCGATCCCTTCTCTTAATGTTATCAAAGATAGTCTACTATCGCGTTTGATTAAGACTTTAATTTTGAAAAAAATTTCGGAGAAAGGGTGCCGAAACCCTCTTCCCATTAAAATATCAAAATATATATAATTGCGTTTCTGGAACTTCAACTTCGAAAAACTTCAGGTAGACAAATTTCGGAACCATATTTCTTCCCCTAACATCATCAAAGATTGCCCACTGTTGTATTTTTTGAACTCTTATTCCGAAACATTGTCAATAGATTCCTTTTAAACCCTGAAACAGATGCACGCAACATATTTTTTTTGGAATGCATGCATGCTTTACAACATTCTTCGCTTAAAAAATGTATCACCCGCACAACGACAGACGTTTACTTCTTATCCTAACTCATTTCCAACCTATCAGATGCACGTTATTTTCAGAATACTACGCTGTATATTTACCAACGTTCTCCATATTTCTAAGCAACGATATCGATTCTTGCATCAAACTGTCAAAACAAGACACGCAAGCCATCTTTCATCGTGAAGTGATCCCTAATATTTGATCCCACGAAGTACTTTGGCAGAAGCCATTTTCATATTGATAGAGCGATTTTAAGAGGCTAAAGTAACTTTTTCTTTCCTGGGTCAGTGATCAATCTGATGAGTCAGCGAAGGAAACTGAAAGGCAGAGTAGGCAAATAAAATAGTTAAAAGTGTACTAAATAAATTTTTTTCTCTCCAAAAATAGGCTAGTTCAAGGGAGAAAAAAAGTTAGGTGTAAGTGCATCTTAACTGTGTTAACGCCCCAAGCGAACATTTTTGGGGGGAGGATTCTGATCTTGCCGAATGAAAATCTAAATTTTACCGGATAATATAATATAGGCTTGCACTTTTTCAATTTTCTTAGGAAGGGGAGGGGGAAAAAGGCCTATACTCAATGCAAATTTTATCGGAAAACAACGAAAACCATGTCTACTAAAAGGAAAACCATTAGTTCCTCAAAACCCTGACCCCCTAAATGACGGGCCTGTAAATTCGACAACCATGACCAGGGCTGCCAGACGTCCCGGATTTCAAGAGAAAGTCCCGTAATTTGAAAAATTGTCCCGCGTCCCGGGGAACTTCCTTGCGGGACGGTTTAGGTCTCGTATTCTTAACAATATTTTACAATACGAGACAGTATTTTAAAGCAAAAAAGTAAGTAAAACGAAAAATGTAACTTAACGAGTAACCTGTGCCCTTCAATGTCGATCTGTGTACTGAACTAAGTTATATTGCTTGCTTTATTCTTTGAGTTAGAGTTCCTTCGAAAATGTCCTCGCCCATAAACATCTGTAGAGAAATCTTTCGAAAGCTATTGAAACATGATTGTTTATCACCCCTTAAAAATACACCATAACCAGTAAGTGCCCTCAGCCACAAAAATACCTCCCCCCCCCCTTTCGTACTTAGATCATTGATCCCCTTCTCAATGGTCTAAGCTTTCATAATTAGAAGCTTGTCCCGTATTTACTGTTCTTAAATCTGGCAACCCTGACCATGACAAAGCTATTACGACAGTCGCAACTTGTCGGTGTCGCAATGGGTAAGAATCCACCATGGGTTATTAGGGGGCGCCGCTTGCATATTTCCTAAGTGTTATCGTGCTTAAACCGCTGACAAAATGAATTTAGCGTTCCATCAAATCATTCCAAAAACATTAAAATTTCTTTTTTGTTTAATGGCGGCTGATAAAGGGAATAGTAGATACATTTATTTGGCTTAGAAGCCGGCCCCAAATGATGTCCTCCTGAGGGGAGGGGGTTCGTGAAATTGTGACCAGGGGGAGGGAGGAGTAACAAAGTGTTTAGTATCAGACAATGGTCAACGGCAATATGTTTATGTTATTTTATAAAAAAATTGCGTGAAAAGTAACTAAGGAAGGGAAGAGGGTAAGATGAAGTGTGATACGTTGTGACAAATGGGTAGGGGGGGTCACATATGTTTTTTAAAAAAGTGTGACATCATTTGTGGACAACTCTTCGTGGAGACCCCCCCCCCCCCCCACCCGCGACCAATAACCAATGAAAAATAAATCTCGTGATTGCGTAGACACACGTGTTGCTCCGGATAAACTCGGTGTTCAACAGCACTAGTTGCCAATTTAAGAACTCCAGTAGTAAGCACTACATTTACAATATTTTTAACCGCCCACTATGTCGATACAAACGTTAGCGGGATACAGCGAGGCCATCCTCCAATTCAAACATTACTTTTACAATATCGATAAATCCAATCTTGGGGCTTATAAATAAATATTTGTGAATGTACAATACGTAACTGATTACAGGCACAAAATCTTCTTCATAATGTACAATCAACATCATCAATGATATTCCAGGCTTGAAGGATTAATGAACGGAGCAAATAGTACCATCTTATGCACTCAGTGTCGAGGTTCATTATTTAACGACAATCCTTACAACTTCGATTTCCATAAAACATCAGAATGAACTACATCAATGCTTTCAGAGGGATACATTGCCACAACACAGACACTAATGCTCGTAAAGAGCTTTCCGCTTAATTACACCAAATGCACGCACACAAAAGCTACGACATTTTGCCCCCCCCCCCCCCAGTTGTGTCCTTCTATAATATAGAGAGCAAAGTTATGCAAATTAGAGCAGCAGTTTTAAGCAATTTTTTTTTATTGAAACGTAAATAGGAAACTGCGAAATCAATCTACATATATAAAGGAGAGAAGGGGACGATATCTGTTTGTTTGTTTCTTTCTTTGTGATGCCCAGGAGACCCCATTGCGCACTTGAAACTTGGTACAAAATTAGAATGCA
Source organism: Uloborus diversus (assembly GCF_026930045.1). Taxonomy (NCBI): domain Eukaryota; kingdom Metazoa; phylum Arthropoda; class Arachnida; order Araneae; family Uloboridae; genus Uloborus; species Uloborus diversus. The sequence goes on along the minus strand of NC_072731.1, from coordinate 67,504,425 downwards.
CTCCCTAAGTCCGCCTCTAGGAGCAATTTTTCCAATATTCGAATTAAGTATTTTTTAATTATCTTTTAAAGCTGAAATTTCACGTATTTCATCTAAATGGGGGGGGGGGGGGGACAAAAATCGAATCACAGCAGTTTGTCTCAGGAAAAACTGCAAGTTGTCTCGGTTCCTCAAAACGCTTAGTGTGCATTTATTTTATAGGAAGATTATTACAGGAGTCTAAACAAAGACCACGAAAGAGATATGTCCTCGTCAATGCACTAAAAATCATAAAATTAAAAAAAAAAACTAATTTGAGTTCTGAAATTTTAAATTATTATTATTATTTTTTTTTTTTTTTCGCAACCACGAGTTTCGGCAGGACCCTACTCATTGGAGATATTGTTTCCAGAAACGGCTTCTGTCCCCTCAAGCATGCCCCTCCTCCTGGGCAATTACGTGTGTATAGGTGTGTGTGTGTGCTGTGCATGTGTATTAGGTGTGCGAGCGTGCAAGTGTAGGCTAGGCTTATGTGTGTGCGTAGACCCGCGTGTATGAACGTAGGCGCGTGTGTATGTGTGTAAATGCGGGTGTGTGTGTGTCAGTGTGAATGTGTGCAAAGACGCCAGCGCGTGTGTGTGTGAGTGTGTATGAGCGCGCGTGTGTGAAATTTCAGCTTTAAAAGGTAATTTTTAAAAAAACTTAATTCGAATATTGGAAAAATTGCTCCCAGAGGCGGACCTAGGGAGTGCGTTCGAATTTTGTACCAAGTTTCAAGTGCGCAACATTTGTATAAAAATAAATAATTACTTATCTGTCTTTTAATCTGTTCTTCCATTTAAATATATATATATATATATATATATATATATATATATATATGTGTGTGTATGTGTTTTAAAAATAAATTGAATACTTTCGTACACGAAATATCTAGCAAACGGTACTGGCGAAGTAACACAATATTTACGTTTTCCTTGCTCATCATTGGTTCAGATCTCTCGTACATATGATGTCATTCCGTTCGCTTCGCCGATAAAGATGGACGCCGCTTCATCAATAAAGATGAAATAGTTCTTTATTTTAATTTCAATTTTCTCATAAATGCACCAACATTAAATCAAGATATTTTTCCTCGTAATAATTTAGCTTTATTTTGCAGAAAAATAAAATCTTACGTTTTGCATTTCCATTGTTGTAAAACTTGATTTCTAGCGATATTTTCGCGCGAAGATTTTGTACCCTTTCAGAAATTGTGTTCACCTACATACGTACTCAGACATACAGTTTGTATGACTGAGTAAGTCATACAAACATACTCAGATATTCCTTCACTTTTTCAATATGTCACAAGCAAATCCTGCGAGGTCATTTTCAGTACAAAGCTCGGTCTCTTGAACCCTGAAATGTGACAATTCCCAAACGGTCATAGCATTCATTTTTTGAATCCAATTCGTTTTACAGTGCTCTATAAATCAACGCTCGACTCGGATACGAAAATAAACATAAACGAAGATAAGAATTTCGGAAGAACAACAACCGCTGTATCTCCATTTTATTTATTCTCATAACTTCCGAATTTACTTTCATTTGCTTTTACAACGTCAACGCTTGTGTTTCCGAGTGTGATGGATGAGAATCGTCCCATATGCGGTAATTAAATTACTAAGCGTGTCTGATAACTCGGCGGAAGCTCAAAAGGTAACGTCCTGGTAATTTTTAAAAGATGAAAGATTTTGATTCGATTTTTTTTTGAGCAATCACGATTGCTTATTGTTCTCACTTGACTGTTTTGATGTCCTTTGATTTTATTTTCCCACCGCCACCCTCTTGCAGTATCACCGTCGACCGGGTCCTTACGATGCTGCTCCTATAGCGAAAGCCGTCTCCAGGTTGCATCCACGTCCTACACACACGCGCATACATACACAATCACACGCAAACACACACATACACACAATTATCCACGCATTCATGCCTGCACACAGACACAAACACACATGCATACACACACATACACACACGCCTACATACACACACTCGTGATTGCGAAAAACATAATTTGAATTCAAGATGTCGAAATTCAATTAATTTTTTTATTCTTTTTTTTTCAAACATTCCCGTAATTTCATGACCCAATTTCCTAACGAACAGTTTTTGATTTGAAGCCGCAATATAGTAATTTTATCAGGTGAAAAGTCTGTATTGAACAGAATTCATTTTTTTTTTACAACCACTACTCTGTATTGGTTGAGTAGGTACCTGACCAAAATTTGATCGAGTACCGAGTATTTACCGAGTATTCGATACGTCTCTATATACTCAAAACATTTTACTCGTAAAAAAGGTACACACACGCTTTACTTATAATAGGGAAGTTTTCGATTTTTTCAATTTTATTTTTATATGATAGAGTAACATGTATGAACATCATAGGTGAAAAAAATTTTGCGATACGATAAGTAGTTTTTTTTAAATTAATTTTTAAAGTTCAAGCTTTTGTGACGTCAAATGGCATAGGAAGTGACGTCATCCCCTCTTCCGATAGGGGAGAAGCGAAGGTCCACGCATTCGACTTCGAAGACGAAACGTAAAAGGCTTTCTCCTCGCATTTAACTCCTCGCGTTTCTGGAACATTAAAAACCTCTCATCCTCTCGAAAATATTCCAATATCTCATTGGTGTTACTTGAGGAAGATTATTTAGATTGTGCTTTAACGAATCCGGCCTCCATAGTGTGTTCAAAAGGATTATTGAATTTCTAAAAAATAAAAATATCAGCGCGCTCAAAATGTTAATAGCGAAAACAAGGGATCTTCGGCGGAATGCTGCCCATTCGCGCCCTGTGACGTAGGCTCGTGACGTTTCAGAAGCGCGCACTTTTGCGCGTGGATTTTTAAAAAATCATTAAAAATCAACCACGGTGTTATAAAATTCGGCGATGGTGAATTTTTTTAGTTTTGAGGGTCAATGAACAATATCCAATAGCCAAAATATGAACATTTAATAGGTTGCAACTTCCCTATTACATGAGATTACTGTAAACAGGGGTGCCCACCTGGGGGAGGGGATCATGGTTCAGACTGCTCCATTGAAATTTTAGGGGTGTGTGCTTTGAGGGGTATTTTTCTCATTTTTAGGGGTGCTCTTGGTTTGGGGGTGGTCTTTGTGATATTTAGGGGGGTGCGCCTTCGATCTTAGAGGGGTGGGCATCCCTGCTGGAAACAAATTTCCTTCTCCTGATCCCCTTGAACCACAGTCACTTTTTCATTTCGTACATCTTGCTTGAAAAATTCTGAGTAAAAAATGTATTTTTTCTTCCAACTTATGTTTACGGTTTTTCCAACACTCACGAAGCGTCATGAGAAAATACGATGCAGTGCAAAGCATTGAACTAAGAACAATTCATTTTTTATTCCCGTTTTCGCTCATCACTTCGTCTTTCCAATATGCAACGACTACATCGCCAAATATTCTCGCCAAACCGATGCTGAGAATCGCAGAGACCGTACAGCCGGTAGGTCATTGCCAAAACGATGCTGAGCCAGATGGATTCAAGCAGGTTTTGATCGCGCAAAACGCAGCACTCTGTGCTCTCTATATAGCTTATTTATCACAGATAAGTGTTTTCGAAATGATTAATGAATGAATGTGCGCTGTTTATGATTCTGTTACGGTGATGAACTACGTTTCGTGTGGTGTGGATTAAGTTACTTTCATCATTATCGTAAGAAAAGTTCCTTTTTTGCGTGCATTTCATGTATTGTAGGAGTAATAATTGTTTATTTATTTGTTTATTCAAATGTTATTACTGCACCTCCTCTTGTGTTTTCTGTTTCAAAATGAAATTCCTAATGTTAAATACTTTTCTGTTTAATTTATACATGTGTTTTTGTCTGAACTTTTTTTTTTTTCAATTTTTCACTACCCTTTATTTACTAAACTTTTAAAAAACATCATAAAATTTGTTTTTGCTATTAAGTGCCTATTTTTTGGTGGAAGACAAAGAATTCGTTAAAAATACCTGATGAAAAATTTTTGACTTTCAATAAATTATTATTTAAGATATTGAGCTGAACAAATATGTAGAAATGCTGATAATTTTAATTGCTAGTGGTTTGTTGCGATAACCAATTGATCTAGTTTGTATCTTTGTAAGCAATGCATTTATGTGGTATCCAATATGACTCTCGAGTCACGACCCCAAAATTGTTTTTATCGCAAGAATAATTAGAGTAAATAAATGTAAATACAAATACTTTTGTTAATTATTTCTGAAATTTGAGATAGATCATTTCATGTTAGATATATGTCAAATCAAGTTTTTTTTAAAAAATTGCAGAAAAAAATAATAATGCCAAGTATATAGTATACAATTAACAAAACAAGACGAAGTGATGCAACTGGACTTATCAGCTGTGGGAGCAGGGGCGTTTACAGAAATTTCGGGACCCATCACCAATAACTTTTAAGGATTCCCCTCCATAGTGTTTGCCCCTAAGTTCTTACAAATATTTCACCGTCATTTTAAATATCTTTGCCCCCCTTCACACTCGGGCCCGAGCCAACAAGTGTGCCTTCTCCCGCCCCCCCCTTCCCCCCAACGGTGTGGGAGTGTCTTAAAAAATAAAGATTGATACTTATTTAGTGTTTTAAAAATATAATTGAAACAAGAAATCTTTTGTGTATTATGCAGTATAATATCAGACGGAACGCTTTGAATGACCCCTATTTGCCGAATTAGAGCAATCCAGAAAAAACTAGAATCAAATCGAAAAAATAGACCCGCAAAATCAAATTGCCTTCCAGGAAAAGTACCCCATAGGCGTGGTTTAGTTCAATATTATCATACTAGGCGCAGTTAAACGGTTTACATTGAAGCAAATTAGTTATTGCAGACTATTCTCGTATTCACGTGTTTATCACAATTATAATTATGCTAACGTCTGGAACTGGAAGTAAAGGGCACTATGTCCTTTTTTGTTTTCAAAATCTGAATTTTAGCGCCATCTTACTTAACTTTTTGTGCTCTTCTCAGGGATGTGAAACACTAGATTAAAATAAATATGATTCCAATTTAAAGCTCCATTAATGACAGCCCTGTAATACAAATCATCACAAAAGAAAAACTTCGTTTTTGTGACTTAGTACACTGCCCGGTTGCAGAAACAGCGAAACGTAGGTTTTTCAAAAAGTCTGCAGACTATTTCTGGATTGAAAAGATTGTTTTTTCGCTTTCTACGCAAATTTCTCAAATTAAAGCAGGAAAATATAGTTCAAGTTTAAAAAAAAAAATGCACTAAAGTTTCAGTGGCTAAGAGGTGAAAAGCATTTGCTCCCGCAACTACCTATGCCTCAGTTTTCTGTTTTACTTTGAAGCTTTTTAGCTTTCAATTTACTCGTAATGTTTTGATTTAGCATTTCATTTTCAAGCATTCCTTTTTGCTCCTTCATAGTTATTATGACTTACCTAAATACACTTGCCTTGCAGACTACTCTTTTGGGTTTTTTAATCTCACAAATACTGGAAAAACTTCTGGTACCGGGTAGCCCTGCATATGATTTTTATACGAATGTTTATTGGGGTCGTTTAAGCACCCCTCCCCCCTTACAGGAGAAAATGCTGGCTTCCCACAGAAACATGCAGTTTAGTACCTTTTCAGGATGTTTAACATCTTATTTTATTGACTAATAAATTGGAATGCACAATCGGCTCTTTTATCTCAACTTCAAATCTGCCCACCCCCTCTAAAAGCAAGGGTGCACCCCCTGAATATCGCGGAGATCCCCTCAAAAGCAAGAGATCCTCCCCCCCAAATGAGAGCTCCCCTAAAAATTTCAATGGCGCAGTCTACGCCATGACCCCCCTCCCCCCCCCTCTCTAGGTGGGCACCCCTCTAACCAAGCACTAGCCGTCCTATATGCTGCGAAGAAATGTAAACGCAGTTTGGCTTTGGAGTGTGTAGGCGTACTGGTTTAAGATCGACTTATGCACGCAGACTAGTGGTAGACAATGTCGTTCTTTTCAATAAACCGTTCATCAGAGGATCGTTCATTCTTTTCATCCGTTCATGTAAAAAAGCTGCAGGTGATCTCTCTGCACGACATACTCACGTACATTCGAAATGTTTATTTGACCAGTAACATTCTTTAGAAGAAAAAATGACCTAAAAGAAAGAAAATATGCCTATGAAAAATGTATCCAAAAAGCTTTATTCAGGTTTAGACCTATAAAGCAATTACAGTTCATTTTGTAAGGTATTTCTCAGCTGCGAAGATTAAGATATGTCTACCATTCCAAAACTTGCAAGTTCCATTTCAGCATGTCAAAAAATTAAGTTATTAAATTTTTCCAGCTGCAGCACTGTATGTATACATATTGCAGTGGCGTCGCTACGGGGGGGAATCTAAACCGGGTGTCACACATCTGGAGTGTGACATCCAAAGTGGAATTGCAATTATTTGAAACGTACGAATGTTTCAGAAAATTTCCCCCAATATTTTAAAAATTACTTTATCAAACGCAGTCTTATCGCCACGTGGGGGGGGGGGGGGGCTGCGGGGGCTGGGAGACACCCACTGGAGGGGGGTGTCTCCCAGCGCATCGGGAAGTGCGTTTCCTTAAACGATCACCCCTTTATCAATTGGAACCGTTCGCAGCTGCTAGTCGCGGAGTTCGAAAACAGACAGTACATCCGAAAATTGCAAATGAACTGCAACGATTAAAGAAAAATGATGAAAGAACCAGAGAGTAAAAAGGTTCGAATGAATAGATTGTACTGAAACTGATAAAAAGGAAATTTCAGATTGACTGAGAGTTAAAAATTTGAAGATGAATGTAATTGAAAAAAAAAAAAAAAAATACGATTTTATCACAAGTACATCAATACAATGCTGCAAACTACTCACCGTTCAAAAGAACGGTCGTTCATTTTTTAAATGAACGGACGGATCCGTTCATTTTAAAAATTCGTTCATGAACGACACATCCCTTAACACACACTTATCGATATTAAATCTTATCTTTCAAACGGGTTGCGCTATCGGAAAAGAAGGTACAACGTCCGCAACATTTTTTTTTTTTTAATAAGACACTAGATGACCTGCGAGGAAGCATTCGTGCTTGACTGCGTAATTCGAAACTCCGATTTTTTTCCCCCGGTCCTTTTTTGAAAAATGTGAATTGTTTGTTTATGTTCGTTTATTTTTGTAGCTTTATGAAGTAAATAAGAAAGCACCTGCAAAAAAAAAAAAAAAAAAAGAACAAAAAAACTCTCCCGCACATACACCGTTCTAAAATAAAAGGCCTTTTTTTCTGATTCTAATGCTACAGTACAACTGTGGTTCCTGAAATGAGTTCAGAATATATATTCTTGGAAATTTAGATCAAAATTTTAAAAAATGTCATTCAAAAACGACAAATACCATGGTGGGATCGAAGTTACGATTTTCGCGTTTTCAGCGCGACGCTCTAACTGACCGGCTGAGCTCTACAGCTTCACTCGTGGAGCGCTATGCATTAAAGCAGTGGCCGAATAAACAACAGAATAATTCAATTTTTTTGAAAAACCACTACAATGTAAGTTGTATGTTTATATTTGGGCTGAAAGCGGTGAAAATAATCTTTACAATGAGGCCTTACTTATAAAGTTTTATGAATTATTGATAAAGTTATGGTGTACAAAAAAGCACCTTTGAGAACTAATATATATGATGTATTTTGTGCAACTAAGGAAACGTTTAAAAATCAGAATGTAATGGGGTGGTTTTCTTCAGTCAAAAGTACTACTTTTAGTCATTGAAATGGATAGAATGAGCAAAAAAAAAAAAAAATAATAATAATAACATGGACCCAGAAAATACTTTAATTTTTCCCAACCGTTTTTTTTTAAATTATTTTTTTTTAATTGTTCGATTTTTCAAACAAGGCGTGGTCTTTATGACGCCACAAATGATGCACTTCGCCGCATCTTTCTACTACATTTCCACGTTATGATAATCAAGTAGCGAATTAAAATGTCGCTCTACGCTTGCTATGAACCATATCGTTGCCAATACACGTGAGTAAAGATGCGAATTAAATATTTTTCACTGTGAATGGCAACACTGAATGGCATTTCATCATTTGTGATGTCATCGGCAAGCAATGTAAACAATGAAAAATCACCGATTTAAGTGATTTTTTTTAAATATTAACTTAAACAAATTATTTAAAAAATGGTCAGATCCTATGTTTTTAAGCATACTCTTTCAGAAAAAAATACTTTTAAAATTTTGGAAACGACCCCATTGTGATTTGCACAATAAAAAGGTTTTTTTTTTTTTCTTTTTAAAATCCTAATTGCAACTTGACCCCTCCCTTTAAGGAAAAAAAAATGTGTTATGGAACTTTCAAATAAAGCTACAAATCTTTTAATAACTTTTTAAGTTTGTTAGTGTTTTATAGCGATTTTATGTTTCGTACATTTCTGAGAAATGCATTCTAAAATGCTACCAAAAATAGCGAACTTGCATTTTATTTGATCTTTCATCTACACTGTTTAATCAATGTTCTTAGTATCGAGACAAAATTGCTAAGTTTTAATCACTTCACTAACTTGAAATCGCTCCGAAACAATTTGCCTTAGAATTGAAAAGCAAGAGTTCTTACTTCTGAAATACATACATCCTCTTCTCAAAAATGATTCAACCTGTGCTAATTTTTTAAACATGAGTATTCTCAAACCGAATCGACACGTTCTCATCTTTGTGAGCCACCACTCAGTATCCAAAAGTGATTCGGTATGTTCGCCGTTTTGAAAAAAGCTTTTGAAAAGTGATTTAAATATGCTCATTTTTAAATGCCTTGTTTATCTACTGTTGCCGAATGCAAATCTGTGAAAAAAATATGACTTATAATCAGATTCTGCTCTTGAGTTTCTTTTTACTTCCTTTTACAAAACTAGTATGTTGTGGCCATCACGAAACTTTCTTCTATATTTTTCCTTTTTCTGATCCCTCCCCATGCTTGACGAAGAAGCAATATTCCTAACAAAAACAAAATTACACATGCAAAAACTTGACGACCATCCCAGTGTCTGAATTATTGTAAAAACAAAACAAAGAGCGAAAATTGAAAGTTACTTTAAAAGCCTTACTTGAATTAATTACAAATATTTTATTTATTAACAAACATAAGATGGCAACAGTTAAAAATTTTAAATCATTGAGATAATATTTCCGATCATTTCCATACAATTAAAATCACGAGAAATACGCAGACGACAATCTATTACGATTTATCTTTCTTATTGTTGCATTAATAAAACTATTTTTATTCGCAAAAAAAAAAAATAAATAAACAAACACCCCTTGTAGCGATTGGTGTCAAAATTGAACCAAAGCCTGTTTACGTATGGACTCACATATATTCCAAATTTCAACCAGAACGTAGCATTACTTCTCGAGATAGGGCACTCACAATGGAAAAAAAGAATGGGCGATTGCGCTACCCCCTTTTTAGCTGTTGACACCAAAATAAATTCAGCTCTTATCCCCACTAAGGGCTACTTGTCAAAAAATTTTTGTTTGATTCCGTTTATTATTTCTTGAGATACAGCAGTCACAATTGACGACAAAAAACGTTCTATAACTCAACCCCCGTTTGAGCTATTGACACCAAAATTGAATCAGCACCTGCTCCTGTTAGTGGCAATATATGGACCAAATTTTGTTTGATTCCGCCAGTTACTTCCTGAGGAATAGCAAGCACGCGTAACTCAAAAAACGTCCCATTGCTCCACCCCCCTTGGTGGAATTCGCGCCAAAAACCAATGGGCACAAGTTCACATAGCGGCACATATGTGTACCGAATTTCGTTCGATTTCATGCGGTAGTTTTTGCTGTAGAGTGGCCACAAAAAACTGGTCACACACAGACGTGACACACACACATACACACATACATACACACACACAGACAGACATTTTCCAAAAATAGTCGAAATGGACTCAGCACACCTCAAAACGTTCGAATTCGTCAAAATTCGAAATTCGAAAATTTGCACGAATCCAATACTTTCTTCTATATATTAGATATAGAAGAAAGTAAAAAGGAAGTATTGTATTCGCGAAAAAAAATTTCACCCAAAATTCGGCCATAATTTCCATTTTGCTCACCCCCAAATTAATGTTGATGTTTTTTCAACCCGACTACACGCGGCCTAAGAACGTATAAACGCCCGATAGATAAATTTTGACATTCCCCGAGTTAATTACAACGACTTTTCTCGTGACGTACGTATGTATGTTCGGATGTGCGTATGTATGTCGCATAACTCAAGAACGGTATGTCCTAGAAAGTTGAAATTCGGTACGTAGACTCCTAGAGGGGCCTAGCTGTGCACCTCCCCTTTTGGTTGCATTTGGGTGTTTCAAAAGGGATCTTTTGCCCCTTTTTTTGCGGGAAATCATTGTTAATTTCGATGTATACTCAAGTGGTGTTATAATTTGGCGGACACTTGGCGATATATCGCCAGTTTTTTGGTCGCCAACTTGGCGACAATTTTTTTTTTTTTTTCCTAAATCTGGTTTTAATTCACTGGTGGTGATATTTAGAGAGTAAACTATTAAATCTCATTAAAATTGCTAATAATGGGAAAAAGACATTAAAATTGGAGTAAAAGGAAGTCATATGATGCACGCAACAGCTCGTTTTTTTTTTTTTTTTTTTTTTTTTTTTTAATACTAGTAAAATTGCTTACAAGGCAGAAAGTTTTTAAAAATATTTTTGACCGTACAATGACCTAGTTTTACAATGTACAATGTGTAGTTTTTAACTGAAAGTTAATCTTCATTTCTCGAAAGGATATTAAAGGAACATATACAAATATTTCAAAGCAAATTCTATAACAATCACACTCTAATTTACAATGAATCATCTTGAATTTGAACTGCATTTAACTAATCTCAAATTCAAAATCAAGATTCAGACGTTTTTCAGTGAATAAGTAGATAAATACCTAGCATAATTCTTTGCAAAACTTAATCCACTGCAAACTATCGGTTTATTAGGTCATAACTTTTTAATTGAGCTGAACTAGTTAAAACTAATGGAATCAGTAAGAAATTATAATATATTTTGCTTTTAGTTGTATAGAAATATGCTCAAGCAAAGTACTGATGTCAACTAATATGATGCATAAATATAAATAGTATAATTCTTTGCTAAATTTAATACGTTCATAAATATCAGTTTATAGGGTCATATTTTTTTAGCTGAATATAACCAATTAAAATCAATGGAATCAATAAGAAATTATAATATATTTTTGTTCAATTTTAATTCAGAATAAGATTGTGTTAAAATGTGCTTTAGCGTACTTCTGATGTACAACTTATCTTACTTACAGCAATACTAATCCATAACAAAGGACTGTTGCTATTTTTCTTTAATTTTGCATAATGTTTTTCTTAGTTTTGTATTTTCTGAAAATTTTCTTCGGCCCTCTCATGGCTCGTAAAAAAAAACTGTTTTCTAGTACATATTTATGCTCTGAGAGCTTTTGCTTACGTCATCGTTTAATTGTTTAGTATCACTGTCGTTTGTCGTTGCACTCACTTAATATTGTTTTCTCTCGACATACTATGTATATGTTAACGGAAGAAATTATTTTTCATCGATACAAGTTTGCGAACCATGGCAAATTCTTGGGATTGAATCTCTATAGCACTGAAACAGTAACACATACACACAAAAGTAGCCTAATAAGCGCTTGCAATGTTTAAGACCTGAGCATATGTCCTATAATCCATTGCGTAGAGATGGAACGTTGAGATTCGTAACTATTTTTTAAACCTTTCTTTAACAGATTGTTTATTCATTCCTGTATTTCAATCCTAATGTTTTTCTTGTATTCGTACGCTGAATGAAGAAACTGAATCCGTGAACTAGAACCATTCTAACATCATGCGTCATAAATAATTTGATGGAAGTAACGGTAGCTTAGAGAACAAACCATAAAAAAAGCCCTATAATAATAATAATTTAAACAAATACAGTAATACTTGTTTGTTCTGTAACGATGTAATATTAAGTGCGTGTTGATGCTTTAAACTGAAAATTGCACTTACTAACTTTTAAGTCAAAATTACTTGGAAAAAAATAAGCAGGTATGCATGGTTTCATTAC